>NC_056736.1:282892667-283139388 GCF_019279795.1 Protopterus annectens | reverse complement strand
ACACACACTACCTGAGCAGGTCCATCTTCCGTTCCTGGCTGCATAATCCATCTTCGTTCCGCTCAAACAACTTGTCTTCCTGGCTGCATAATCCATCGTCCGTTCCTCAAATATCCTGTCTTCGCTTTCACATAGCGATGATGTCAGCCCATCTAGTCTAGTTCCCGCGATGATGTCAGCACGCCTACCCGCGATCTTCTTAAAGAAGAACGCACAAAAAAATAAATGCTCAGCCACAACAAAAACTGTTTGAAATGCTTAGCAGATTCCAGGGTGCAAGTACCCCTTGCCTACCCGCGCCCTTGGTCTAGACAGGCTAGGGGGTGTGTCTGTGTAAAGGCAGTTTTGTTACAGCTTGCTCAACGTTGCCCGCCAGTTAGCTTGTTAGCGCGGTGCGCAGCTCCGTGCAAACGGGGTGCGCTGGTGCACGCCTCATTTGGCTGTCAGCACGCATATTAAGCTCAGCTCAGCTAGCGTCACACAGTTTCAGCATGTGAAACCACTGCTCAGCTACGGGCACTCATTTTCCACCTGTTAAACCACTGCTCAGCTACGGGCAGATGCACTCACCTTGTTAAACTGTAGCTCAGCTATAGGCACATCTGGCATTTTCTATTGTTTTGTTACCTCACATTTCTTCAAAATAAATGGACTATTTCATTACATTTTACATAAATTGTGATTTTATATGTGTACATATTTGTCAGGGACTTGTTTCGTGCTTATTTTACTAAAAAAAAAAATTGATGTTGTGGGGGCTCGAACCATGGATGCCTGCTCTTCAGCCGACGTCTCTACCGCTACGCTATTGCTTCTTGGCTTACTTTGCATATTTAATTCTTATATGCTTTCCCACTGACTGCTAACTGTGGCTGCGCTACGGGCACGCCCGCGCAAACGAGTGCACTCACGGGCAAACATCTTTACAATTTAAAAAAAATTATAAGATGTTCATTTGTACATTTTATGTTCGTAGTCTGTGGGGGCATGTGTTGTGTTGTGTTGATTCACATTTCCATGGACTCTGTCATAGGTGTTTACTTTGGGCACTTTTACTCTTCTGGGGGCGTGTCCACTTGCAGGGCTCGGCCTACGGACACTCCCCCTACTGTCTTACACGGACTGTGTTAGCCTTAGGTGTGATTCAGCATGCTCTCATGAATATGCAGAGCATGCTGACATCACTCCGTTTAACTGCAGCCTCCGTGTAAGAGTTATAACTCTTACATGGAGGCTTCGTGAATCCTGCCCTTTGTATTTGACGGAACCAGAAGGGGACATTCTCAGTGATTTGTCATACTCAAGAGTTCTGTTTTATCCCCCCCTCAGGATACAAAATTAATGATAAAACAAAGGCTATAGCTATAAACTATGTACCCACACATGAATTGGTTCAGCCTTACCCATATTTATGGGGACATGATAAAATTAAGTATTTAGGAGTATGGATTAAAAAGAATTCTGTTATGGCAGCTAAGGTTATGTGGGAAGACACTAAACAAGACAGAATATATAAAAAACAGGAAACTGGAAGCTCCTACCTCTGGAAATGAATAGCAAAACTGAAGCAGTAAACATGTTTTAGTCCATTTAATTTTATACACATTTCAGGCATATTTTATATCAACCAGGGGACAAGCTGTGGATAGTAATTAATAAAAAGAGTTGAAGGATTTTATTTGGGAATGGAAGAGGGCAAGAGTCAAGTGGGATAAGCTGAGCCTCCTAACAGAACAAGGAGGTTTAGGACTACCTGATTTGAACGAATATTTTACAGCTACACAATTCAGGCTCTTACAGCACAAGCAGAAATATACATTTCCAAGTGGAAAGAGTATAATTAAGCAGGGGGGGTGTAAGTAAAAAAATAAGAATGGGATTTTGGATGCAGGTCCTTAAGGAGAGTAAAGAGAATAACAGGGATACCGATTACATTTGTAAAGTAGTACAGAAAGGAGATTCTGTCGAAAGGGATGACTGCAATTATGGGTATAGAGAATAGGCAAGAGTGGGCTGGAATTTATTGAAGGAAGTTGGTAAAGAAACCAGGTATTGGGAAGAAATAATCAGAGAGGGAAAGGGGAAGAAATAATCAGAGAGGGAAAGGTAACAGAATAGAAAGAGGCCAAGACGACATTTGGATTGCTGGCTAGTGATTGGCTTCCCTATCAAGAAGAGTACAGTCAACAAGAAAGGGACAGGGGAATCCTAAATCAAAAACCTGCACTGGTTGAGTTTTTAACTGAAACTAGAACAGAAACTGCTGTTTAAAAAGGGAAATAGATCATTTAAAATACTGCACAATAACTACAACAATCAATCAGAAGAGTTTAGAAAAGTTTGGGAAGAGAGATTAGATATGTAGTTCACAAAAAAACAATGGGAGGGCATAAGTATGGCTCCCAAATATACAACAAAACCTAGACAATTTAGTTTTTTTGCCTGAAGCGTTTGCATAGATATCTTTATATCCCTAAGCAGACTCCAAATAATTTTTTTTTCTCAGGTAGATTCTAAGTGTTAGAGTTATAATGGGGTAGAAAATGGTACCTGGGAGCATATGTTCTCTGAATGTAATTAATAAGTTGGCAGACTTTAGAGAGCCCCTACAGAGTACTCGGTCAGGAATACAGGGCGAGCTAACAAGTTTAACTAAGGAAATTATTTTTTGAGCTGGAATACAGGATCTGAAATTGCCTAGACATAGTACAGCCTTGTTAATTTTAATTTTGGTGGCTGTAAAAAATAAAATAAAATAAAAAAAATAAAAAAGCAATTGCTAAAACACTGAAATCAAAATCTAAAAATCTAAACCAACTATACTTGAAGTAGTGAATATTGTAACAGACAAAAGAACAAAGTAGGATCTTCAGAAAAGGGTAGGAGGAAACTTCACAGGAAAAAAGGAAATGGGGGAACAATACATGGAGAAAAATGTTTTGGAGGAGGAATGAGATTAAAGAGAAAGCAGGAACTGAACAATTTATGTAATGTTGCTTTGACTATATGATACACAACAATAGAAGTCATGCACAACTTTAGTAAATATTAAACGTTTTAATATAGCTTAATTATATTTTATATAAAGCAAGGTTGCTTATTTCAAAAATAATTCAATAAAGGTGTTTAAAAAAAAAGCAGCAGACATCCTATGTTTGCACTTTTGGGGCCTCCTGGTAAGGGCAGCCACCACTGAAATTTGGACATAGGGAAAGGAATCCCAGGCCCCCATATCTTGGCTACAGACTGCAGCTTCATCCAGCAAGAACTTCATCAAGAAAAACAATATTGTGGGTGGAAAACTACTCTACAAAAAGAATGTACTGACATCATCAACAAGAAGGCATCTGCTCAGCTTGGAATGGAAGGGAGCAAAGCTCTGGAAGCTGGCCTGGACATCAGGCTTTCCGCAGAATAAGTGACAACAGTCAGCACTAATGCAAAAGTGATCTACATGAAGAACACCTGTTATTCATCTGGCCTTGTCCTGTTCTGCTTGCTGAAGAGATCTACATGAAGATCATCATTATTAGTCTGGCTTTGCTTTGTTGTGCTTTGAGAATTTTATTTAAGGAAAAGGAGGTAACATGTACATTAAACCTGAATTCACTGAAAGAAAAATGTAGGTATCTGCCAGTGTGTCTTATGAGCCACAAGGGAGCAAATTTGTTCTGAAAACCTGGAAGAAGATCTGGTAATAACTGAAGCTTATAAAATGCAAAACCCAGTCCTAAATCTGAAATGTCTTTTCACAGTTTTTGTTCCTCCTTGGTACTATCTGAACCACATCACTGTATTTTCTGCATGGAACTGAAGGGGATCTGGCTTGCTGGCTCAAAGTTGTTCTGACGTAGATGTGCCTTCAAGATTACATGAAGCAGTTTCTCCTATCGAGACCATCTACTTGCACTGATAACATGTTTAAACAGGCTTTCTGGGGCATAATTCACAGACTCTGGGGTCAGGACACGAACCCATGACTGGTGGGAATATTTTCTTTTCTGTCTGTCCACCACAAAAACTCCTTCTTTGCATGCTGTAGGACAGAAATCATCATTTTTAGTCTACTTGATAGTGGCTCCTGAGATGCCACGGTTTCTCCTCGTACATAAAGCTGCATGAGAATAACGCAGGGACATGTATTCCAGGGTTTTCAGAAATTATCTTGCTGTCAGTCTGTTACTGAGAACATTCTATCAGGACTGAATCCATCTCCATTTGCTTATCCTCAGCTGGAAGACAATCTAGGACAGCTCTCCCAAAAGCTACTGACAATGAAAGAGTCAAGCAAGACTTCATATGGTTCAGTTAGCCACCCAGAGAATGAATAATACGACTTGACTAATGTGCTACATCAGCTGTGCTTTTGTTTTTGCCACCACCACTCAGGAGAAATATGTTAACGTGTGAAAAGGCTTGAGGTAAACATCTGGTGATCTGGGGGCTGCATGTATCCTCACTTTTCAGAGCTGAAAACTGAAAATGAGCTGCATGAAAACATGGATATTACTTAAGAGAAGGTCTGAATGGAATGTATGCATCTGCCAAACTGCCGAAAACAACGCAGGAGTTCAGAGCTGTGAAAGAGGTAGAGCTTCAGCGTCAACAGCTTGAAACACTTCACATTTATAAATTTGTTCAAATCTTTCAAGTACAGAGCTGAGTGTGAGGTGCTGTACTCTTCTAAAGCAGAAACAGTGTGGAGAAAAAAAAATGTTTATCTTCTCTGACTGATGGAAACCTCTGATTAATAAAACAGGATGCATCCCTTGGTGGGCTTGACACATTTGTCCATGGTTACCTATTGGCATGAAGCAGGACAGCTACAAAACCTACATCCTAAAAGTACCGGGAAGGGTAGGGTAACAATCCCTTAATCTCTGCTTACATCTGCCCTTTCCAGGTGAACTTCAGCTGTCATTTCATTGTTGTCCTGTACTGCTTTTGGCAACACTGCGCTGAACGAGTTCCATTCCTATAAAAATTTCTTCGGTGTAGTTAACATATAAAACTACAAAGGAGGACACTTGCATTTGATTAAAAGAAATCCAGCCTGGTCATTCTTTTCAGTTTTTTCCAAATCAACAATATCAGCAGCTAAGTGACCAGAAAAATTCTTAAGTCACTATGGTATTAAAGTTTTGAAGTACCTCAATTCTTTAATTCAAGTTAGTCTTCTGGAAACAAACCTTAACACTACAGCTGCTGAGAAAGCATGTTCGGTATTATATGCTTATTTAAAAATGTGAACTTCAATTACAACTACTGAAGACGTCAACTTCTCTGGCCGATTACATACAATACTGTTAGGACTAGATTACTTTTTTCTTACTCTATTCTGGAAATGCAACCCCAATACAAGAATGACTGGACCAATGATCTTTTCAGTCACAAACCTCTGGGGTCTTTCTAACTGCCTAACTCTGGAGCAAGGGGACGTCTACCAAATGCTATCATTTTGCACTTTTTGGCATAGAGTTTGCACCTTTTTTTTTTTACATACCAGCTATGGACAAGCCTAAACTCCTTTTGGAGTGCTTGTATGTTAGCATGACAATATGCCTAGTTGCCTAACAGCACTAAATGACGACTCCCTGCTCACAATCACGTGCAAGTTTTGCTAACTAAAGTTCCTCATTTGATAAGTAGATAGTAAACAGAGGTACCAACACAGATCCCTGAGCAACTTCACTTGTCCCCTTCATTCTCTCAAAGGATGCATGCTCAACTCTTGCTATGCAAGTCCTATCCCCAAACCAGTTGGTTATCCACCTAACCACATATAGGTAAATATGAAGCTTCTTCAGCTTGTTCATTATACTTAAAGTGGTATGGTACCAAATGCTTTGGTAAGGTCAAGGTACTCTGAACAGATTGCTCGCAGTCTACGGCCTGATTAACCATCTCAAAGGTCACAAGATTCATTTTAACTAAGCCAAACTGTTGGGAGTACAGTCTGATAACATTTCTGAGATCTTGGTTACCAAGGTCAGTTATGATAGATTCCATGGTTATACATGCAAGACTCATTAGGCTGACACACATCAAATTCCCAGGGTCACTGATGGGGCCACCCTTGTGGAGTGGAATCACAACAGATACAAGCCACACCCATGAGACAAAGCCAGTTGCTAGGCTAATGTTAGGTTGTGGAGTGGGTCTGCCAGTATTTCTTTAAAGCTATTACCGGGGCAACTGGATATGCTGTCAGGCCCCATAGATGAGGTATTCTTCATTTTGGAAGATTACTGTCAATAAACGTTGTTTCACAACGGTTGATGGACTGATTCTATCAAGGATAAGTGGGCCTGGAATAGATGTCACTATGCTGAAGTTGCCACCAAACTAATTTGCCAGAACACTGGCAGTATCTCATTGGACTGGAGTAGGCAGCACTGTTATGAATAAGCTCCGAGAAATTTTGAGCATTGCTTCTTATTTTCATGCTATAACTGTAGTAGTATCTATAGTTGTCTGTTTTCTGCAGTTTAGTCAGACTTCACTGGAAGCGTTTTTTTTTTTCTAATGTTCTTTTACTTTATCAAGTGGCTTGATGTTCTTTTTTTCTGCTATACTGGTTGAGATTCTTAAACCAAAGTCCCAAATGCTGAGTAAGAGTGCATAGTAAAACAAACATAGGATACAAAGCAAAGGAAACTCCAGGCTGATACAGCGGCCGAGCAACTAACTTTAATAAAGAACTGGTAATCTCTGATCATAGTGTACAATACTGCTTCATCAGACCATAGTAAAAGTAACAAAGCAGGCAAAGTTAAATACAAGGCAACCTAATCAAATACAGACATTAAAATCACATGACAATGTAAAAAGCATCTTTGCGGAGATTATGTCACCTCTATATGCACAAATAAACGCACATTAAACTGCCAAGCCCCCAACTCAATGTTGTAGTGGGCGTGACTTAGGTTTTAAAGATACCCTGTCATTTAAACCTGGTCCTACAAATGCTTTTAATAGTAAAATCCACCTTTGTTCAGTACATTCAGTTTTATTCTTTATATCACCTTCCTTATCACATTCATAAATACTTTCCAGTACAAACATATGTTGTGAATCAGTTTTCAACATGTTTCGCTGAAGCGTTACTCTCTCTTCCTTTAGTAGATCATTCTGATGTTCCAAAATCCTACCTTTAAATGCTTGGCTTGTCTTATCTATATAAAATGTACTACACAATGAATATCCCGCATAATAAACAACATTCTTAGTTCTACAATTAGCAAAAAAATCTAAAGCAATCTTAGTACCAGTAACATTATGTACATAAGAAGTACAAGACAAAATATAATTGCAAGCAGAGCACGAACCACATTTGAACGTGCCCTTATGCTGTGAATTTTAGAATATGAATGTCTATAACACAATTGTTGTTCTAAGGAACGATTATTTCTAAAGCTAAATATAGGTTGAATGTCAATAATCTTCCCGATATCTGGGTCGACCAATGTTTCCTAAAGATATCACATACAATATTGACATCATTTGAAAATGTAAGAACAGGTCTATTATTAATTATAACAGCTGTTCTCACCAGAGAGGACTGACCCTCCTATGTGCTCCTGGAAAAATAGGGTTTCTCCCTTCCATCCCTCGTTCTTAACACTTCGTCAGTACACAAATCTCTCTAACACTATAGCCCTTATCCAGAAACTCAGTTTTTAGTCTAGAAAAAACTGAAGGAAGTTTAGCATCATAATCATGCAGTCTCATAGCTCTGATAAATTGTCCTCTCAAGACATTCCTGCTCATACGAGTGGCACAGCGGTTAATGATGTCGCCTCACAGCAAGAGATTCTCTGGTTCAATTCTCGGCTGGGGTGCCTTCTGTGTGGAGTTTGCATGTTCTCCCTGTGTTTGCATGGGTTTCCTTCAGGTACTCCAGTTTCCTCCCACATTCTAAAGACATGCATATGGAGCGTTTCTCCCAGAGCCTCCGCTAAAAATAGGCTCTGTCCTAGTCGGACTTTTCAGGCCATCAAATGTTAAATAAATAAATAATTAATTTAAATATAGGCAGGATGCATACTTGGTCTGTGCAATAAGGCGTCCCTTTTAACTTCTTTTTTTATACATCCTAGTACTCAAGAAACTTAATTCTTTCTTGCCAATTGTACAACTAAGAATGTTGCTTATTATGCAGGACGTTCACTGTGTAACAAATTTTACATAGGTAAGACAAACCAAGCATTTAAAGATAGGATTTTGGAACATCTGAATGATAATCTAAAGGTAGAGAGATTAATGCTTTAGGGAAACACGTTAAAAACTATGATCCACAAAATATGTTTTAAGTTTTTTGCACTGGAAATTATTTATGAAAGTGATAGGGAAGGTGATATAAAGAATAAAAATGAAGGTGCTGAACAAAGGTGGATTTTACTATTAAAAGCATTTGTAGAAACAGGTTTAAATGACAGGGTATCTTTAAAACCAATTTTAAAGTCACGCCCACTACAACACTGAGTTGGGGGGCTTGGCAGTTTAAGGTGTTTTTTTACTGGTGCATATAGAGGTGACAATCACTGCAAAGATGTTTTTTAAAATGTCATGTAATTTTAATGTTTATATTTGATTGGGTTACCTTGTATTTAAAAGTTTGCCTGTTTAGTTACTTTTATTATGGTCTGACGAAGCAGGGTTGTATACTGTGAAAGCTCTTACCAGTTCTTTAAAGTTAGTTGCTTGGACGCTGTGGCAGCCTGAAGTTTCTTTGCTTTGTATCCTGAGTTTGTTTTACTCTGCGCTCTTACTCAGCAGTTGGGATTTTGGTTTTAGACATTTTTATTTTTATTTTTCTGCTGAGATATGGCTGAAGGCATTTCCAAGGATGTGGAAAGTAATCCTGTTCCTAGGACTGATCGCTTACTACTGTTGTTGGATGTTAAAGTGAATCCATTTTTATCATCCGAGTTTCTGGAAGAACATGACTTGGAATGTGTACAAGACAGTCAGTAAATTAATAATTTCATACATGTTTAAGAGACTTAGAGAAAAATTTGTTTAAATACAAGCGTTACCAGTGGCAGCACTTTCATTTTGAAGCTGCGATTCATTTTAAAAGCCAATCCTCAGGGTTTATGTATTCTCAAAATGCCTACATATGGGAATACCTACTCTGTGTTGCTGAAATGCTGTCAATCTTTAGATATATAACACAGCATTGACTTTCTTAAAAAAAGTTATGTTGTACTTCATTTGTTTTCAACCTGTAGGTTTTGGATCCACATCGGATCCGCTTTTCCAGCTATGGATCCGAGCTACAGACTCCTCCCTTTACCCATAATGCCAGTCTCCCTTCTCCCTTCAGATAGAGTTTGCTGCCTAAAAGGTATCATATACCTGACCCAAAACAGGAATCTCCACGACACTCCCAGTCTTGGAAAGAGTCAAGGGCCATACACTTTATGCAAAGCTAAAAACAGCCTACATCCATGACAAAGTCTGGGGGGGGGGGTTAAAGACAAATTAAGTGCAACTACTCAGATGGAACATTATGGTGAGTAAAAGCCCACAGAGTGGCCCTTATGGAAAAACGTCTCCATTTACTATGATACACCTTTCTGGTGGAGGATTTGTGAGCCGCCACCAAAATGGACTTTACAGAGGATGACAATCCAGGAGTCCTGATAATCATGGGAACAGGAGCAGCCAAGCAGTGAGCTTCAGACTGTCCAGATCTGGGTGAGGGATCCTCGAGGGATGAGAAAAAAGATCCAGAACTGGATCCAACATCCATGGAGGAACAACTAGGTGAGACCACAGTGAGGGGAACCAAACCTGGCGAGACCAGAGCAGGCTATGAGGATAACTGTGCTTCCCAGCCTTCGAGGTTTCTGAAGAAACATGAACATAAATGGAAGTGGAGGATAACCATAGAGGACACCGGGAGGCCAAGCATGAACCAGTGCGCCTTTGGGGGCTTCCCCCTCTGGGGGGTTCACAGCAAAAAACTTGCTGCAGTTCACATTGGAAGGAGATGCGAAGAGATCGCAGCAAGGCTGACCCCACTTTAGAAAGATCTTTTCCGCTACTGAAGGATTCAGAGACCACTCTTAAGGCATCAGGATCGATCTGCTGAGCCTGTCTGCTATAATATTGGACCGCCCAGGAATGTGCATTGCTACTAGAAAGTGGCACCCATTCCCACACTCTCATGGCTTCTCGACAGAGGGGATAAGTCTGGGTCCCCCTTGTTTGTTGATGTACCAGACTACTGACATTGTCTGAATGGCAATCAGTCCTAGATGAAGATGAGCATGAAGTGCCTGCAACACCAGAAGAACCACCCGCAGCTCTAGAACACTGACATGCAACACAGTCTCAGAGGGGGATCACGTGCCTTGGACCAGCCTTCTCGAGCAGTGCCCACCCCAACCTAGCTGGGAGGAGTCCGTGGTCACCGTGGCTTTGGGAAAAAACAGGGTGAAAGGAATGTCCCTTGAGGATATCTGGAGATTGAATCCACCACTGAAGGAGTCCCTGCATGCCCTCGAGATTCTCACTGGAAAGGTGAGAAGGTCCAACAGGGACCACTGGACCACAAGTGTCCATTGAAGAACTCTCATATGAAGGCGAGCCAACGGCAGGAGATTGATTGTGGCCACCATGGAACCTAATGCCCTAAGAACTGCTGCAGCTGTGGGGATGAGATCATGAAGAATTTATAAGACATGCAATCTTAACCTGCGTATCCTGTCTGGGGTGAAAAAAAACCTCATCTGAAAAGTGTCTAAATGTGCCCCAATAAAGTCCAAAATCTGGACGGGCTCTAGAGAAGATTTGTTCAGATTGATGGTAATACCCAAAATGTTCGCTAACTGGATGAAGCAATCCCTGCCTAACACAGTAGATGCTCTGAGGGGGGCAACAAAGAGCCAATCGTCCAGTTACAGAAAGACCTGAAAACCTTGGAGTCTCAGGTGAGCCAATACAACTGTCATCCCATTTGGTAAACACCCTGGGGGCTGTGTTGAGACCAAAGGGAAGGGCTCTGAACTGGTAGTGATTGGCTCCTAGCCAGAAGCGAAGAAACCTCCGGGAGCACCTGTCCATTTTGACGTGGTAGTACGCATCCTAGAGATCGATCGAGCACATCCAGTCTGCGGCCTGAAGAAAGGGCAGGATAGACTGAAGTGTGACCATCCGGAATTTTGTCTTGGTTACGGACAGGTTCAGTGTGGATAGAATCAAGATAGGTCTGAGGTCCCCATTTTCTTTGGCACTAAAAAGAACCTGGAGAAAATGCCGGATCCGGACTCGTCTGGGGGAACCAGTTGGATGACTCGTTTCTTCAGCAGCTTTCCTATTTCTAGTGCTGCCTTCCCCCATTGCGCAGGTGGGACATCTGAGAGGAGTTTGCTCAGACGGGGATGTTCCTTGAATGGAACGAAATATCATCTGGATATGGCTTGCAACACCCAGCGATCTTTCATAATGGACTCCTATGTCTTCAGGTGTAGCAACAGGCGACCCCCCGACTGCCTCCAGAGATGAGCAGTCAGGCAACCCTTCAGGGCTGCTTCCCAGTTACCGCCAAAAAGGGTTCTTGGGACCAGAAATTCCTAGGACTCCCTCTGCCGCTCGGGCAGCGTCTGTTCTGAACCCCTCTGCCTCTGGGGGATGGAGAATCCTGAGCGTCCTGGAAAAACATCTGAGACTTCTGGAACCACATCTTCTTCATTCCTCTCCGATTCCTGGAAAAGGATCTTTAAGGAGAGAAGCGGATCCCAACGGCAGACAGTGTCTTCTCGTCCTTCTCGCTCTGGACCAGAGTCTCTTTCACCGACTTCCCGAAGAGGGAAGAACCATCATAGGGGGCATCGGTGAAAGATGCCTTGAAGGGCTCCGAAAATTGATAAAACCAGAGCCAGGTGTGACGCCTGATAGCAACGTTTGTTCCGGCCACCCTTATGGCCCCCTCCATAGCATGAGACAGCATTCGCATGGACATGTTGGCAACCACTTTTAGAGTGGCCATTCAGGCAGAGAAGGTCTTTTTGTCCTCCTCAGTCATGGACTCTGGGGTAGACTCCGTGATTTCGTTCGCTAGATCTCTCTGGCATCTAATGATGTGTGCCATATAGTTCAGCGCCCTCACTGAGAAGGTCGCTGAAGCATATACTCTCTTCCCAAAATGATCAATCACTCTTGATTCTCGATAGGGAGATGAACCATGGAGCTCTCCTGAGCGAGCTCCTTCTTGGTGGCAGCTGCCACCATCATTGCATCTATTGGGGACCCTTTGTTCCAATGTATCCTGTCTGACAGGGGACTCAATACTTTGTCATGGAGTTTAGGGATAGGCTCTATGGTGTCTGTCTCCTTCCATGCCCTAGAGGTTATCAAATCCAGGAGTGGATTAGCAGGAGGAGACACCCAAGAAGTAGATGGGCCCCAAGTCAAATGCTTCCAGGAACATGGACTCTAACATCGGTTTGGGGGCTGACCACCCCCCCCCCCAGCGAAGGAGCTCCATGATGTCTCCAAAGGAGACATCCTTGGGGGTGATTTTGGGGAACCTTCCCCCTTCAAGTCTGTGTCTTCTGTGAGGGACTCGTGGAGAGTCCAAGTGTCTCCTCTTACACTTACGTTTGCAGGGTACCTCCTCAGGGGGACTCACAAACTTCTTGATGTTTCACCGGAACTTCCTGGGGCATAGTGACCACTGGATGTCCCTGAGATGGCAAGATGGTCGGAACCGCACTCCGAGCCAAGGGGGTCTGGGCGGAGGAGTCGATGGATGAAATGGTCAGTGGCTTCGACAGAGAGAGAACACTTTCCACCACGTCAAATACAGAGGGGGAGGGAAATCCTTGGGACATACAGGCCCAACAGGGAAGTCGGAGCCGAGCCGACATGCTGAGTGGGATGTTCTGCCCTTAAGTGCTCAGAGCAGACAGCGCCCCCTCGGATCCGACCCTGAGGCTACGACTCAGCCCAGGTCTGACCTAGTCGGATAAGACAAGCTCAAGGCAATGGCCGGTGTCGAGGTACATGGCACCGTTGGCGCTGACTCTTCGACCCCGAGAGCCCTCTGATCCAAGAACTCCTAACCTGCCAGTCAGATCAGAGAAGGAGTTATTGGTTGGAACAAAGGTTGCAAGGAGCCCCCTCCGGAGGGAGAGGGCACCAGCAAGACCCCTATCTGGATCTGGGTGTGAATAAATCTCCGCATTACACTGTCCATCTCCGCTTTGCTGAGACTTTGGGTGGAGCGGGAGGACGCCACCAAAACTGGTCAGGATATCTGGTGGGGAGAAGTCCTTACTGGGGACCAGCTATGAATCTCCTCAGGCTCGAGGGGAAGCATAAACGAGGAGATCCAGGCCTACTTGTAGGCCTACGTTTTGGTGGCGGACCCGCCTCTGATGAGCGGTCGGGGGACCGCTTGCGGGAACCGTCTTTCTTGGCCTAGTCCCCTTCCTCGGACCTCTTGGCGGGAGTTTGAGTCTCTGAGGCCAGGGAAGAGGAAGTAGAAGCAGCAGCCGCTGCTATCCCTGCTGGAGAAGAGACAGTATTCCCTTAAGAGGGGAGCAATCCCTTCAGTATCAGTTTGTCCCGCCTGTACTTAAGTGCCCTGAGGTTGAAACCAGCGAAAATAGGACAGGGGGACTTGAGGTGATCTGCACAGATGCAGACCATGCACAGAGTGTGGCCATCTGCCGGGGACAGCTTATGGCCACACTCTGTGCATTTCCTAAACCCTGCCTTAGGGGCTTCTGCCATACCCAACATAGACCCAAAAGGTGAGCACACGCGCGGTCTTCGGATAGAAAAGGAGAGGAACTTTTTTTTTTTTTTTTTTAAATATCCAACGCAAATGTGAGTGAAAGTAAAGGATGTAAGGAGGGTAACAGATGTCAGAGAGAAAAAAAAAAACCTAGAGTTTAGTCCACCTACGTGACCCACTAGCTGGAGCTCAGAAACCACACTTGTAACCACTATGGCTGCAAATGAGATCTGAAGGGAGACGGGGAGCATTATGGGTAAGGGGAGAAGTCGAGCTTGGATCCATATCTGGAAATTGCGGCCGTGTCAGATCCAATATGGATCTGAAACCCATAGGTTGAAGATCAAATGAAGTAAACTACTTCAGATCTGCTTATTGACTTTCTTCTACCATTGGAGCACACTCTTGCGAATGAAATTAAGAGTTTACAAGAAGAGATGAACAGGATATTTACCTCAGAGACATTTAAGTTACGTCTAGAAGAGGTATTTCAGAAATGCTGCTAGTTATGAAGAGAGACTTCAGACTGCTAAAGTGAAGAAATTTCAGCATGATTCAAATGATTTTAAGCATGGCAAAGTTTTTTTTCATGGCTACAAAAGACTAGAAAGTACAGTTTTGTACCTACCATAAATGTAGATGTCCGAACTGGATAGCATCTGCAGTCATAACAACTGGGTTGTCCTGTCGTCAGGCAGCCCTTCGGTCGGCCGGATTCCAAAGTCTGGGTCCGGCTTCAGCTGATGTCGCACTTCACCCGACGTCATCTCTGCTGGTCTTCGGGTATAAAGGCATCAGCCGGCGCCATTTTCCTCAGTGTTTCTTGCCCCAGATGCCAGTTGCCCTCTTGGAAGGCTAAATTTTGGATAAATGCCAATGTTTCCAAAAAGATAGAAGGCAAACACAAAAAATAAGCATGTATGTACATATATACAAACAAATACACCATAAGAGACTCCCCCCCAGCTAGCTATTAGGAGGGTAAATACCCTAGGAGTACCACAGAGGGGAAGGAGGGAGGGTAATCCTGACTGCAGATGCTATCCAGTTCGGACATCTACATTTATGGTAGGTACAAAACTGTACTATGTCCTTCATGGATGCATCTGCAGTCATAACAACTGGGTAGAATACCATAGCCAACTAGCTGAGGAGGATGATAAAATTATGGTGTGGTTAGGATCCCTTGCAATACAGCAGTGGCAAACCCTGCTCGGGATCTAGAATATAGAGGTAAATTATAATGCTTGGCAAATGTATGCACGGAGGTCCAAGTAGCCGCCTCAATAATGTCCTTGGTTGCCACTCCTCGTAAGAAAGCTGTGGTAGTGGCTGTAGCCCTTGTAGAATGAGGCCTTATGTTCTGTGGAATTGGTTTTCCATGGAAGGAGTAACAAAATCTTATGCAATTTCCTATCCATTTGGAGATTGTCTGTTTGGAAATTGCTTTTCCTTCCCTCCCTGTTGCATAGGCTACCAAAAGCTGGTCAGTTTTTCTGTTACTTTTGGTTCTGTCCAGGTAGTAGTGTAGCTGTCTATGTACATGCAAGGTATGCAGCATTCTTTCCCCTCTGTTTTGTGGATTGGGAAAGAAGGTAGGTAGGTGGATTGCCTGGTTTAAAGACACTCTGGATACCACCTTAGGCATAAATGTAGGATTAGTTCTCATGGACACCCTATCTTTATGGAAGATTAGGAAGGGTTGTACTGCCAATTAAGGCCTGTAGTTCCGAAACCCTCCTTGCTGAGGTAATTGCCAGTAGCAAAGCAGTTTTCCATGACAGGTGCTGCAGATCTGCTGTTGCTGTTGGTTGGAGCGGAGGGAGTGTCAACTTTTCTAGCACAAAGTTCAAGTCCCATGCTGGTAATGGTGGTTTCCTAGGAGGTTTACATTCTTGATCCCTCTGAGGAACTGCCTGAGTAGAGGATGTGAAAAGACAGGTGGATCAAAGCTGTATTCTGCTGAAATAGCTGATGCATGTATCTTGATGGAGGAATAGGACAGGCCTGTATGTAAAAGCTCTGCCAAATACTCCAGAATGTTTGCAATATCTATATTGACACATCTTTTCCTCTTTCAGTACTCCAAATGACAAACCTTTTCCATTTTCCTGCATAGTTCCTTCTTGTTGAAGGTCTGCGGGCTTCAAGGATAATGTCTTTAACCCTTTGGGAAAGATCTGGCTTAGTTGCTGCTATGTGATGTTCCAGGCAGTCAGCTGCAAAGTTTTTAGGTTTGGATGCATGATGCTGTAGTTGTTCTGAGTTAACATCAAAGGCATCAGGGGTATTGACCACATTTTCTCCGAGACATGCTCCTCAGCAGTGGGTACCCGTGTTGTCTTGGCCAGTTGGGAGCTATCAGGCTTATCCTTGGGCGTTCATCTTTGATTTTCAGTAATACCTTGTGTATCAAGGGAAGAGGTGGAAATGCATATGCTGTCAGACCTGTCCAGCTGAAGGAAAGAGAATCCACCTTCCATGCAAGTGGGTGGAATGTCCTTGTGCAGAATTTTTGAGCTGGTGATTGAGAGGAGCGAATAGATCTATTTGTGGCATTCCCATTTCTTTGTGATGGTCTTGAAGATGTCTGGGTGTAGCATCCATTCGTGAGCATCCGAGGTGGTTCTGCTTAACATGTCTGCTAGGGTGTTCTCTTTTCCCGGTACAAATATTGCCTGTAACTGGATGTTGTAGCTGAGAGCCAGATTCCAAAGGTCCAAAGTCATTCTGCATAGGGGTATGAATGAGTGCCTCCCTGTTTGTTGATGTACCACATGACTGTGGTGTTGTCTGTCCTTATCATCAAATGGCCTTCTTTGAGGAATGGTCTGAATTTTTGGATTGCCAGTTTTACTGCCAGCATTTCTTTTTGGTTTATGTGCAAGTGCAGCTGGTCCTGAGTCCACAATCCTTGTATGCATTTGTCCAGCATGTGCGCCCATCCTAGGTCTGAGGCGTCTGTTATGATGGTTTGGCTTGTTGAAACTTGTGGAAGGGTAGGCCTGGGTTTGACTGGCATGCTTGGGCCCACCAGAGGAATTCCTGTTTTAGGCATGGGATTAATGGTATTTCTGCTTCTAGGCTGTGCCTGTGTTGAGACCATAAATTCTTTAGGTACCACTGTAGTTTTCTCATATGCAGTCTGGCATGTGGTACCAAGATTATGCATGATGCCATGAAGCCCAAGGCCTGCAGAACTTTTCTTGCTGTTAGTTTGTTCTGTCTTGTTAATGCCAAGAAGTAAAGAGGAGTTCTTTTTGTTTTCTGTAGTTAGGAATGCCATTTGTTTTACTGTGTCCAATTCCGCCCAAGAATGTTCTTGTCTGGGATGGTATCAGCCTTGACTTTTGTAAGTTGACTGTGTATCCCAGGGCTTGTAGCAAGTAAATGACCCTTTGTAAATCTGTTGTCAGCTTGCTTTTGTTGTCCGCTTGTAGCAGGCAGTCGTCCAGGTATGGATAAATTTGGATTCCTGTAGTCTGCAGTGGCGATTACTGATGCCAGGCATTTTGTGAATACTCTGGGCAGTAGATAAGCCAAAGGGCAATGCTGAGAATTGATAATGCTCTGATCCTGCAAGAAATCTGAGGTATCTTCTGCAATTGGGTCGAATGGGGACGTGCAGGTATGCCTCCTTGAGATCTAGAGTTACCAGCCAACACTCCTTGCCCAGCATGGGAAGAAGTTGCTGTAGGGTCAGCATTTTGAATTTTGGGACAATGATATATGTGTTTAAGGTGGACAGGTCGAGAATAGGTCTCCAACTTTTCTCTTTTCTTGGTACTAGGAAGAGTCTGGAGTAGAATCCTTTGCCCTGTTCTGTTATTGGTACTCTTTCCACAGCTCTCATCTTGGATAATTTCGTTATCTGTTGTAGAGCTTCTATCTTTTGATTTGGAGGCAGGTTTGGCATTCCTCTTTTTACTGGCAAGGTGTGGAAGTGGAACCGGTAGCCTTGGTCTATGGTTTGCAAAATCCACTTGTCTTTTGTGATATAGTGCCAATTTTTCGAAAATAAGGCTAACTTTCCGCCTAATGGTGCTGCTATTTGCTCCCTGGTAGGCGGAGTTAGAGTCAAGTCACTGTGATTGTCCTGTTGCAGTGGCAGTGGTTGTGTCTGTGCCTCTGTTATTACCTTGCCACTGTCGTCCTCTGTAGGCACCTCCTCTGGATTGATTTCTGCCTCTGGATCGTCTGTTTCTGCCCCTTTGGGATCTTGTGGAGTCAGGAAAGGACCAATTTTGGCAGGCCAGTTCCTGCTAAACCTTGGGGCTGAACCTGTAAGAAATCTTTAACTGTCTGTACAGATTTTGCCTTTTCTTCCATTTTCTTCATTACCTGCTGGGCAGGTGTACCAAATAAACTGGCCTTATCCATGGGAGCATCTAATAGCTTTGCTTTAACATGATCCGGTAAGACCTGTTCTTTCAGCCATGCATGTCTTCTTATCACTGTGCCAGTCATGGCTGATCTAAATGAAGCCTCCAGTGCATCATAGCCACATTTTAAGGAATGGTTACTAACCTGTTGTATGTTATTTACCATTTCTAATACATATTTCTTGTCTAAAGATTCATCAGAGGATACTTTCTTAGTTAACTGATCAAGCATAAACTCTTGGTATTGGATCATGTGAAATTGACAGTTTAAAGCTCTAGCTGAGAGAGTAGCAGAGGTGTAAACTTTTTCCCCATCTGTCTAAGGACCTGGATTCCCTTTCTGAAGGAATAGGGTTTTTGCTGTGGTCGAGGCTACTGCCTTAGGCCCCTGGGAAATAGTTTGGGTCTGCCAGTGGGGCCTTGTATAGGTGGTGATGAGTGTCAGGTACCCTGTAATATCTATCAGGTTTGGCAGGGGCAGGAGGTAAAGAATCAGGAGCAGTGCAGACATCATTAAATCGTCATCCACAACAGGTAAAACAGGAGGTATAGCTAAGGGCCTATGTTGTGGTAAGTGTAGGAAGGTCCTAAGCCTTTTCTAGAGTCTGAGAAATCTTGTCCCTGCCATTGGAATTGTTCTCTCATGGCATGCAAGGTTTCCCCAAAGGAAAATTCCTCTGGTGGCGAGGCAGCTGGAATGGATTCTTCAGCATCGAGTCTTCATATGTAGAAAAAGGTCCTCTGGCTGTTCTGAAATGTCGGAGTCATCCAGAAGCCTCAGAGGACACTGGCTCGGGGCTCTGTCCTAGGGCTCTTTCAGGGGCTGAGAGGCCCTGTCTGGGTGAGATTGGGATCCCTAATTAACGATATTAAATCTTCTGCCAGAGTAAGCATTTGTGAACTAGAAGTGGGCCTGTGTGAGGGAGGTTTAACAGGCACTGCCTTAGCAGATTTGGCTGCTTTGGCCCTGGCAAAGGCCTTGATAGACATGGCTGCAGGGGTCTAGCAGCACCACGTGCTGGGGTAGAGACATCCAAAGGGATGGTGTCTGATAAATCAGTAGAAACCACGGTTGTAGGCAAAATTTCTGAGGCCGATTCAGGTAAGGTAGCAGGAGCCTCAGTAGTAGCCATGGATTCGGCTGGAGATTGACCAGTTTTCTCGGTTTCGGCGAAACAGAGGCACTCGACTTGCTTCACCGTGGTTTCGGCGAAACCGCGGACCGCAGTGTCGGTCTTTTCTTGCGTTTTTAATAATTTGGGTAGTCGGAGGATCCGGCGGCATAATATACGCAAAGTCTGAGCGAAAAACTGTTCAGCAAACTCCGACCGGCGCCTTAGCGTTCGTCGGTTGAAGGAACCGCAGGCCGAACAGGCTGCTACGTCGTGGTCTGGGCCTAAGCAAGGCAAACAGTAAGAGTGGAAATCTTTATGAGGTATTTGTTCCCCACAAGTTAAACCGTTATTGACTTTTTCTGACATCGGCTGAGGCAAGAAAGAGTCCCCAGCGGGTACTTAGCTTTTAGAAGTCTTCGAAGTAGTATTCGGTAGTAGTAATCTCTGGATCTGACCGACCGGCACTTGCGAACAGCTTCTGCTTCGGGCGTCACGCGGCAAGAAAGACTGAGGAAAATGGCGTCGGCTGATGCCTTTATACCCGAAGACCAGCAGAGATGACGTCGGGTGAAGTGCGACATCAGCGGCCGGACCCAGACTTTGGAATCCGGCCGACCGAAGGGCTGCCTGACGACAGGACAACCCAGTTGTTATGACTGCAGATGCATCCATGAAGGACATCTGGTATTGTTGTAGAGCATGAAAATGGGTAAGTTGTTAATACTAGTGGCAGTAACCATATCAATTCTCAGCAGACGAGTAGTACAGTGAATGTTGCTCGTGAGTTTGTTAATTCACTTAAGACTGACTTTTGACTCACAGAGAACAGAAGCCATTGCCTCCACACTTCCAGAGTGGTGGACCAAGTTTTTTTTTGTTAACAACTCCACTTCCTATAGAGCAGAATTCCAGGAAGGGTCGTTCTAAGAGTAGAAACAGAAAGGGGCATGTTCTTTACACGACAAAAATGTTTCCGATGAAAACCAGGCACAGACATTTAATAAACTGTATTTTAATATTTCTTCTTACCCTTCCACTGAACAGCAGGTGGCTGTCTTGAATAGAGGCCTCAGTTTTATACAGAGTCGAGCCTCTGATATGACAGAAGTGTTAACAGATTTGAGACTTTTTACTAGGAACATTTGTTTATCTTGAATGTTTACTGAACACACTGCTGTTGAGCATCCCTTTAAGTAATCTAGTACTTTTTTCCCTACTTCAAATAAATTTGTGGAAGCCTTTGTGACTTCATGTGATGAAGATATACGGGAAGCTTTTTCTGAGCCACCTAAACATAATTTCTATAACCTAACAGATGAAGAGAATTTCGCTTTGAGTGAACTTCGTTGTGCCACACATCTTGAAATTCAACCAGCTGACAAAGGTGGGGGCATAGTAGTGATGGACAAACAATATTACTTACAACAAATGTCTTTGATGTTAAATGATGAAACGCATTGGAATACAGTTAAATATCTATTCAAAGTATATGTAGATAGAGTTCATGTTTTTGTTTATGATCTTTTGATGACAGGTTTAATTAATTCTGAGTTGCAGGATTATTTTTTGTTAAATCTCTTGTACCATTGTTGTATGTGCTTCCCAAAATTCATAAGTATCTTTTTACACCACCTACGAGACCTATTGTTTATAGCAGAGGTTGAGTCACGGAGCCTCTTTCCATTTATGTAGTAAAGATGCTCAGACCTGTCTTAGGACAGACACACTATTGTGAGACACCAAGAATTTTTTTAGATCTTTAAAATGGGCCTCAGATTTTGAAAGTACTAAAAAATGTTTTTAATTTGCCACCCTAGATGCAACATCTCTTTTTACTGTCATTCCCAATGATATAGGTCAGGACAGCATTTTTTTGAGAAATAGAACAGACTTTTTGCTAGATAAAGTTGAGTTATTCTGTACATTACAGTTTAATTTTAGAAAATAGTGTTTTTACCTTTAATAGTGAGTATTATGTACAGGGAACTGGCGTAGCTACGCTAATCTAGGGCTGACAAGTGGGAAGTTGATATATTATTGAATAATAGTTTTGTACATTTCATCTAATTTTACAAACATTTCATAGATTATGTATTTAGGATTTGGAGTGGTACAGATGAAGAATTACAGGATTTTGTTCTGATGCTACATGGAACCACCAATTTTTTTTAAGTTTACATCTAAGGTTTCCAACTAAACTATATACCTTTTTGATGTTCAAGTTAGCAAGAAAGAATTGAGTTTTTTTGGTACTAGTATGTATAGAAAAGAAGTTAAAGGGAGCACCTTATTACAGAGATCAAGTATGCATCCTGGTTATATCAGCAGGGATGTGTTGAGAGGACAATTTCTTTTAGAGCTACGAGACACCATGATGATGATGCTGAACTTCATACTTTTTTTTTCTAGACTAAAACTTGAGTTTATGGACAGGGGCTACAGTGTTAGAGAGAACCGTGTACTGATTAAGTGTTAAGAACTAGGGATGGAAGGGGGAGACCCTATTTTTCCAAGAAGCACAGATGACTGTCAATCTTCTGTAGTGAGAACAGCTGATATAGTTAGGAACAGACCTGTTCTTACATTTTCAAATGATGTCAATATTGTATGTGATATGTTTAGGAAGCATTGGTTGATCTTGGCTGATCCAAACATCACAAAGATCACTGACATTCAACCTAGATTTAGCTTTAGAAATAATCATTCCTTAAAACAACAGCTGTGTTGCAGACACTCAAATTCTAAAAACATATGCATTCGTAGCAAAAGAGTATGTTCAAATGCGGTTCATGCTCTGCTTGCAATAATATTTTGTCTTGTACTTCTTATGTACATAATGTTACTGGTGCTGAAATAGCTTTAGATTTTTTGCTAATTGTAGAACTAAGAATGTTGTTTATTATGCAGTATGTTCATTGTATAACACATTTTATAAAGGTAAGACAAACCAAGCATTTAAAGATAGGACTTTGGAACATATGAATAATGTATCTAAAAGTAGAGATCAACAGTTTAGCGAAACACGTTAAAAAGTATGATTGACAACATATGTTTAAATTTTTTGTACTGAAAATTAATTATGAAAGTGATAGGGAAGGTGATATAAAGAATAAAACTGAATGTGCTGAACAAAGGTGGATTTTACTATTAAAAGTGTTTGTACAACCAGGTTTAAATGACAGGGTATCTTTAAATTCTGTTTTAAAATCACGCCCACTACAACACTGAGTTGGGGGCTTGGCAGTTTAAGGTGGTTTTATTGGTGCATATAGAGGTGACAATCACTACAAAGATGCTTTTTAAATTGTCATGTGATTTTAATGTCTGTATTTGCTTGGGCTGCCTTGTATTTAAAAGTTTGCCTGCTTTGTTACTTTTACTATAGTCTAATGAAGCAATATTGTACACTGTAAAAGGGCTTGCCAGTTCTTTATTAAAGTTAGTTGCCCGGATGCTGTGGCAGGCTAGAGTTTCCTTTGCTTTGTTAATGAGATTCTTCCTTTTATTGTACAGTTTATCAATACTGGAGAACCACTACACTGTTTGGATTTTAAACCTCCCCATTTTCCTGGATCTAGTTGGGACTGCCAAATTAATACACTTCTCCACATGCATGTACAACTCGTCTGCATAACTCTTTGGAGTAACAACATTATAGGTAATACTGTTGCACTTGAATTTGGAGATTTCATCGCAGCATATTTTTAAAGTTTAAAGTCTTTGAGTTCTATGAAACTTGCTTTAATGGTTTGGAGATTCTAATTGAGAAGGCTACTAGTTTGTGGTATGATTTGACCAGTGACTATATCCTGGGGATAATATAGAGAGTTGCAGAATTTCTTAGGACTGGGTCAAGTATACTCTGTTCTCTAGTAGGTTCATTAACAAACTGGTCCAGGAAGTTCATCTTTATAAAATCTAAGAATTTTTGTACATACGAAACAAAAGAAACTTCGGCAACCCGAATAAAACTATTAACAAACTAGTGAACAGCAACCAAATGGAGAAGGAAAAACGGCCACACAGTCAGATGATATTGTTTTAGCTTTCTTCCACTTTAATGTCACGTGGACTTCTTCAGAAAAACCAGGACGTCCTGGTTTTATAGTCATTAAACAGGAAATGATGTTATAATCCTGAACAATATAGCTTACATTCAAATATCAAAATGGAAAATAAAAAATTACACTTTTATAAAAAATTGATATTTGTCATTACTGATTTTTTTAAAAAATTCCATACTTAAAAATACTTTCATTTCATCCAATTAACAATGTGAAACCTTGTTTAACATTATCGTATATTTGTGACTCTGCCATGTAGGACTTTATACATGCATGACCGACTGATACCAAGATGGCTTGAAATCCAACAATGCATGTGTGTGCTTTTATATGTAACAAAAGTTAATATCACTGAAAAGACTATTTTGTAATGATGACTCCCTATGCTGAAATGCCTCAGGAACTTCTGTGATAAATGAATGACTATCTATCGTAAATGAATAATGATGTCAACAATTGGTCTGTCCGATGTATCTCTCGTTATTGAACCATGTTAAGATATGAGCATATCCATTGGGCCATAACCTTTGCGAACTAACTGACTCCAGTGGTCCCAAAATTCGGCCTCATGCTATCTGTCCCCAAAATTATACTAGTACATATGGATATCTTTGTTAGTGGACAACACATATATACACATATATACATCAGTGCGGTCGTCAGTGCACTAGTATAATTTTGGGGACAACAAGCATAAATCTGATGATCACTGGTAATGTTATGTGTCGTCATTATGTACCTCTAGGCGCTAGTTAGCGCCAGCGACAGCGACTCACCGTTTTTTGGGCACCCTTCAGAGACCTCTGCAGTTTATAGATATCAATTTATATTGGATGTTCTCATATTCAAGTTATACATAGAGAAACCAGACATTGACATCATTGATCATTCACGATAGATAGTCATTCATTTATCACGACATACATCGAGAAAGTCATGAGGCATTTCAGGCATAGGAGTCATCATTACAAAACAGTCTTTGATATTAAATTCTTTTGTTATATATAAAAGCACACACATGCATTTTGTTGGATTTCGCCACATTGATTGTCAGTGTGTCATGCGTGTTAAAGTCCATAGAGCAGAGTCATAAAATATATTTATAATGTTAAACAAGGTTTCACATTGTTAATTGGATGAAAAGTTTTTTAAGTATGGAATTTTTAAAAAATCAGTAATGACAAATATCAATTTTTTATAAAAGTGTAATTTTTTATTTTCCATTTTGATATTTGAATGTAAACTATATTGTTCAGGATTATAACATCATTTCGATTCATATAAAAAACCAGGTTGGGGCTGCGCCCTGGTTTTTCTGAAGAAGTCAAGCTAAAACAATATCATCTGACTCATTTGGTTGCTGTTCACTAATTTTTGTACATAGCCAATGTTGGTGGCACAGGTCCCCCAGTTCAATCCACCTAGGATACCAAATTTCCTACTTATGCAGAGGTCATCACGAATATTTAAGAATGTTGTGTGATATTTAGGAGACAGAGGGTCTTGCAGCTTGCTATGATCAGACAGCTGATCCTATTTAATGTGACTGGAATCCCTAAAAGCTTTGCTCGTGGGTCTCTACATATCTTGAGGTAGCGTGGTCTCTAACAAATATGGATAAGCCACCACAGTTACCATTAGTTCTAAGTGAGTGGCAAGCATAAAACCTCAGTATTAATGGAGTACTCTTGAGGCACTTAAACCAGATTTCTGCAAAACATAACATGGATGTGCTCCAAATGCAGGAGGGCCTCAAGGTCTGTAGGTTTGTTGTTTAGACTTCTAGCATTAAGCAGAAACACCTTACTATGGTCCTGTTTTTCCCTCCATCCTTCAGGAAGTTAGGTTGGGAGGTCTTAATGTGCAAAGGGACAACAAAAGCCGTATACAGAAGCTTTGGAATGAGAGGTGCCAAACTGTCTTTAATGAAGCAAAATGGGTCATCTAGCATCTCATCCCATGCTGATACATACTAGTTCCCGAAGACTGACACCAGGTGTTTAGCCAATTGTTACAGCCCAATCATCTTTTCTTTATACCTTGGCATCATTTTTGCAGATGGAAGTATTCCACTCAATACTAAGGTTTTTCCTGTATTTATGACATACATGGAGAGCTCTGCAATGTCTCCCTCCATATTCCTCGGACTTTGCATGCCAGGTAGTTTACTCCAATATGGGTACCACCATGCCATACCCATTTGACTGTTTAAGGTTCTGCAAGGTCCTTGTAATGTTTGCAGTCTTAGCCACTTAAGAGTTCAATGTTATCCACTTTTTTCAGCACGGCACACAACCCACGTTTATTAATATTATGAGCGCTTTCATTTGGTACAATACCAAACTTCTTCAGAAAAACACATGTAACACAAAACATTCAACTGTTATACTTCAAAATTCATCATGTGATCAATCACCTGATCCAATTCCAACACTAGTCATGTGGTTTGCCGTACAAATTACTTAAAGACATACAAATGTTATATGCTATAAAGCTTAATTCATTGTTACATAAAACTTTTATGTTAATAAAACATTATTTTACATATATTTTAAAACCATATTCAAACATAAAACCATTAAAAATTAAAAAAAATATGTAATAGTTATTTGTTAGCATCCCTGCCTTACCTATCTATTCAAGCTCTAACTTTAGTATGGAAGTAACTGAACAAACATCATTTAACCCAGGTAATACATATGAATGGCAACATAGTTGCCAAACAAATTCACATGCTTCTAATTTTAAAGATGCAGGTCCCCCCTCTCTTCTTTTTGGATTCGGTCAATAATCCTGAACTTAAACCAGTGTCTTGGATGTTTTTTTACATGGTTTGCTAAAGCATTTTCTAACTTTTCTTTCTTTATAGCATAGAGATGTTCATAAAGTCTCTCTCTCAGTTTCCTATCTGTCTTCCCTATGCAGAAACTGGGACAATGTTGGCATAAAGCTATGTAAACAACTCCACTAGAATTACAATTATATTTATAACTTGTCTCATACTTTATATCTCTGGTGGTGAAGGAACTTCCTATGTCAATGTACTTGCAATGAGGGCAAGATTCACATTTGAACATGCCTTTAATTCTACTATTAGGTAAATCCTGAAAATTTAAAATGTTCTTAAAATGCAAACCTTTCTTAAAACAAATTTCGGTTTCATATTACTAAAATTATTGCAAACTGCGGATTTATGACTTTTCATCACATCTGTTGCTTTCTTTGATGTCTGCCCTTTACTAATCCCAACAGTGTTACTTCTGTTCCACTTTTCATCAGACTCTCTTGTACTGTTTTATAAAATGAGTGACAAAACAGGAAATGCACAAAGACTTATTGTTTCCCACAAATGACTAAGAAAAAGAGAAAAGTGCTTACCACAACCACAAAGTTATGTACTTACTATACCATCCCATCTGTGTTGTCCTTTTTCATTCTTCCTCAACCTGTGGGTTTTGGATCCAACGGCAGATCAAACTTGGCTGCTTTCAAAATTTTAGGCTCCAAAGCTCAAGCTCCTCCCCTACCCATTATGCATTATCCCCCTCAGTTACCTCAGATCGAGTTTGCTACTACCATGTTTACAAATTCTACCATAATATACACAATGTACATACATTTACTAAAAAGAGTACAGAAAGAATAGGAGATCAACAAGGAACAGAAGTTCCTACAAGCATCAGGTGGTTCACTACAGGGACAGGGGGAAGGAGGGAGTAAGGCAGAGGAAGAATGAAAAAGGACAACAAAGATGGAACATTATGGTAAGTGCATAACTTCCTTAAATGATATTGTCATTTTCATTCTTCCTTAAACTGTGGGACAGAAGCCCCAGCTACAACAACCCAGGGTGGCCTTCATGGTAGGATATTCCAGAGCACTGCAGACCAAAAAGCAGCTCCATTTCTAGACACAATGTCCAGTTTGTAGTGGGAAAATGAAAATGTGAGAATTTGACCATGAGACAGCTGAACAAATATCAAACCTTTAGCCCAAAAGGCCTGTAAAGTTGCCACTGATGTAGGAGAATGACCCTCGAGTCACTGAGGTAAAGAAACACCTTTGGATTCATAAACAAACAAAATGCAGTTCCTTAACAGTTTAGCTAAGGTAGTCTTGGCAACTGGTTTACCTTTTGACATCCAAAAAAAATATATAAAAAGCTGGTCAGATTTGCTGAAAGATTTATTTCTATCTAGATAAAAACGCAACTGTTTATGAACACCCAACAGATGGAGTATATTTCCCTTTGTTTTGGATTGGGGGGGGGAAGACTGGCAAGTCCATAGACTGGTTTGTATTGTTCTCAGTCGCAACTTTGGATAGAAAGGATGGATGGATTAGTATGTAATATTACTCTACTCTTATGAAAAATTAAATAGGGGTATTTGGAGAACACAGCTTGCAATTCAGCCACTCTTCTTGCAGAAGTGATAGCAACTAAAAAAGTAGCCTTTCATGATAAGAATTTCAAATCTGCTTTGGCTGAAGGTTCAAAAGGAGGGTGAACTAGAGCCTGTAAAATCATAGTTGGATCTTTAACGGGAGGATGAAGATGGAAAGTACCTCTAACAAAGGCCTTACACAATTTGGTTGAGGCTAAAGATGACTAATTTTCTCAGATATGATAATTTGAAATGACTGCCAAATTGTACTTTTACAGCGGAATGACCAGCCCGCTCATAAAAAATATGAGCAAGGAAATCTAGCACTGCTGGAATACAAGTGGTTAAAGGATCAAATTACTGCTGTTGAGCCCAAATAGAAAATCTTTTCCTTTTGCTCTATACATTCTCCTAGTCAAAGATTTGTGGGTGGAGATCAGAATATTTTGGACTGGGGATGAAAGCCTGGCAAATCTAGCAATCACCATAAATGGAGAAATCATGCAATTAGTTTCAGACTTGGGAGATCGGGGTAAATTTGCCCTGATGGTTGGAACAGCAGATCTGGACATGGTTTGAGCGTCCACAGAGGACAAATCAGATGAGACCAAAGGAGGGTGAACCATATTTGCAGAGGCCAAAGAGAGGTAATGAGAAAGTACAGTTGTGTACACTTACAGTAAATGTAGATGTTCAAGTGTATTCACTGTTGCAGTCATTACATTTGGGTAATCTGCTGGCAGGTTGCCCTCAGTCATTCTGATTAACAAAGTCTTGGGTCCTGCGTCGGTTACGGTCTCTTCTTCCATGACATCAAGTCGTCAGGGGTATAAAACATGCAGCAGACGCCATTACATCAGTTTTTCTTGCCCCAGATGTCAGGTGCCCCCCAAATGGGGAGCAAATAAAATTAAAAACACAAAAATATACCATCAACCAAAAGCAAATACACCACAAAGGCTTTTAAGCATAGTAAAAGAAAGTAGAGGTATAGTAAGAGAAAAACAGGGGGCTGGAGGGAGGGTAACCAGGACTGCAACGGTGAATACACTCTAACATCTACATTTATGGTAAGTGTACACAACTGTACTATGTTCTTAGTGTTTCACTGTTGCAGTCATTACATTTGGGTAGATTCCAAAAACTACGGTTGGGAGGATGGATTTATACAGCATTAGTACCAGCTATAAGGCCCTGCAAGACTGCAGTGACAAAGAAAGTTTTGGAATTAGAGAAAATTTGTAAATGATGATGCTTGGTGAAAGTATGTACTGAACTCCAGGTAGCAGCTTCTAGAATATCCCTGGTAGGAACACCTCTGAGAAAGGCTGCAGAAGTAGATGCAGCCCTGGTGGAATGAGATCTGATCCCCTGGGGGATAGGTTTTCCATGGTGCTTATAGCAGAAATTAATGCAATGGCTTATCCATTTAGAAATGGTGTGTTTTGAAATAGCCTTCCCCTCTGCCCCAGCAGCAAATGGCACTAGCAATTGTTCAGAATTTCTTCGAATTTAGTTCTGTCCAAGTAGAATCTAAATTGTCTGTGCACGTCCAAGGAATGCAGAATCCGTTCGCCTTTGTTTTGTGGATTGGGATAGAAGGTTGGCAAATGAATGGACTGGTTAAGAGCCACACTGGAAACCACCTTGGGCATGAAGGATGGATTGGTCCTCAGAGATACCCTGTCCGCATAAAAGATGATGAAAGGCTCCACTGCCACAAGGGCCTGTAATTCAGATATCCTTCTAGCTGAAGTGATTGCCACAAGGGCCTGTAATTCAGATATCCTTCTAGCTGAAGTGATTGCCAAGAGGAAGGCTGTTTTCCAAGAAAGAAATTTTAAGTCAGCAATAGCAACTGGCTCGAAGGAGGTAAAGTGAGCTTTTCCATAACAAAGTTAACGTCCCAGGCAGGGGTAGGAGCTCTCCTGGGTGGTCTCAAGTTCTTCGCCCCTCTGAGATATTGTTTGAGCAGGGGATAAGAAAAGAGGGGTGGTTCTTGTTAGATATTAAATATGCTGAAAGAAAAAGTTTGCTTAAATACAGAAACAGAGTTTAGTAATATGTGATCAGCAACCATACCAAATGACTGTGGCTTAAAAAAATAAGGAACTTGCTTATGAGTGTATTACACACACACATCAAGAAAGCTGAACTTCTTACAGACGTGACAAGAATGTAATCTGCTTTCACTGGACAACAGGACATGCTTTTCTAAGAAAGTTTAAAAATGTGCTTTTCTAATCCACAAGGCGTTTTCTTGAGGACAGTTTACTTATCAGCATTTGCACAAGAACAGATGTGTTAGCATTTGCGTCATCAAGCCAGTATCTTTCCAAAACCTAGAGGGTGTGTGTTTAACTAAAATATGTATAAAAAGTCTGTATTAAATATAGTTATGTTAGGGGTATGGTAGGGACACAAGTCCTGAGGTAAATGGTATATCTCTCACATCATCTGTACTATATGAGAAGTAAAGTTGGAACAGTACTTTTAAGCTGCAACGTTTGTCCAGTTTGGTTTATTATAAAAAGTTATTGGTTACTGCTCTCTAAAGTTGATGCTGCAAAGTATATTCTCTCATCAGTGTATATTCTGCAAGTTTCTTTATGCGACAGACTGCGAATGCAAATATAACTAGACTTTGAATTTTAGCAGAATCCAGCCAGCAAATCCCACAGCAAGAGCAAGCAGTAAGAAGCAGTAAGCAGAGAGAGCTCAAAATATTTTTTCAATGGCGAGCCAGCCAGGAGTCGAACCTAGAATCTTAAGAGAGCTCAATATAATTTTTCAATGGCAAGCTAGCCTGCATTTGAACCTAAAATCTGCGTTTGAACCTAATACCTGCATTTGAACCTACACTCTGCATTCAACCACAGGGGGAGTGATGGTAAGCCCTGCAGAGGGTTACTTCAGTTAAATTGCAGTAACTAACATTTGTACGTATGTGTCAATTCTGAACAGAAGTATTCCAGTTTATGCAGCTTGCAGTAGTAAAGTTTTTTAGACGTCTACATCCGGAGTGAGACAGAATTTCCAGTCGCAGTGCCATAATTTTACTAAAGAAAAGGGGGATATCCACTAGCCCAACAGTCCACTGTCTGTTGTGCTTTCCCAGCTTCTCAAGTGACTTTGAAAAATTTCCAGCCATCTGCAACAACAGCCTGATCACCTGTTTTCTTGCTCACTGGTAAGACTTTTTTCGACGTCACATTTTTTTGTATGGATGCTATTCGACAGTTTGGATATTGGACAGTTTGCATATTTTAGACAGTTTGGATGTTTAATTAGACAGTATGGATAGTAAATTGCAATGTTGGTATACACAGCATATTAGTAAATGTAAAACCTTAGTAGGGCAGGTTGATAGTAAGGCATTATGCAAATGTATTACAATATTTGACTGGTATCTCAAAGAAAACCATGTGAAATATGACAAATGTTTATTGTGTGACTCAACAAAAACTACATTTTGTGTATTATGTCATAAAACAATAGACTGTGAAAACAGATCTGTTCATGATAAAGAATTAACTAAGGCTAAAGTGTTTCCATTATATTCAGATGTATGTGAGTCAAATCAGTTACTGATAGAACCACTAGTACATTTTGTTACAAAAAAATGTAGTAAACTTTTAAAAAAGAGACACAATGAGTTCAGGAAGTTTAGACAAGTTATACAAACATTTTTTCAAAAGTGCATAGGAGTTTCAGATTCAGCAGAACAGGTTCCTGAGACATATCAGGCAGACCATGAGGAGACTCTTAAACAGTTACAAGATGAAGAAAATAGATTAGCTGAACTGACAGAGACCAACTTCCTTCATACATTGGGAAAGAGTAGGAAACTACAGCTGATCTGTACAAAAGAGATATATTTTATAATATGTTTGTGTTTTGAAAATGGTTAAGCTTACATGGTAGGATGATAGGATCTGACAAATCATTCTCAAATGTTTAAAACTTCCATTCAATTAAAGCAATGTATTTATCAGTACTACAGTAAAGTAGAGCATATGACTGACATTCTCATAGCATAGTCAAAAGGTAAACAAAACAGTTCTTGTATATAAAAATTAAATAAAAATAGTTAACGATTTAAAGTCACAAGACTGACATGCATGTATTTTCTTTTTATACAACACACAAGAATAACAGGCAGACAACAGCAAATATAAATAATGTAAATATATAAATGTGTTTGTTAAGCTAATATCTATTTATTTTTTTTATATTTTTTTGTAATTGTATAGTAACACCACACCGAACAGTTAAAAGTTCTGAATTTTAAAAAGAAATAAAATCACAGATGGTATTAGTTAAACATCTTTGTAAAATGAATGTCAGAACAGTTAAATAAATAAATAAAAAATACTGAAATCAAAAGTTAAAAAATATATATGATTAAAGGAAAAATGCTAAAAAGGGTTAACTGAAATGTGAGCTCAGACCTTCCTAAACTGGATGAATAGTTACAGGAAATGTTGAAAAGATAAGACAAGAAACAAGACTGCTAGACAAGTGGCTTGAGTTTTTCTAAAAACTTATTATTAAAACATAATTGTTAAAATGTTCACATGCAACACTATTTGGTAATTATAATAAAACATCACAATTGTGCATATGTCACTGATAAAAAAAAAAAAAAAAAAAAACCTTAGTTACATCAAGTATAGCCAACAGATGGGTTATAGTATACATACAGTTTAAATAAAGTATACAGGAGGGTACAAATAACTACTACTAGTAGAAATAGACAGCAAAGGCAACAGAAAAATGATCATATCAGACAAAGGTCTACAGTTTAATAACCTAATAAAGCAAATGTATAACCAAAGTGTTGGGCTGACATATATTATAAAGCAAATATACAATACTGCAGTTCTGCAGGGGGAGGGGTACTTTATCAGTTTTACACACTGTGTGAGCAGTATGTGTTGCAAAAGGGTCTGAAATAAAGTTAAGAGCAGAAATAATATTTCATTCCTTCTTGACAATACTCTTTAAGGGGAAGGAAAAAACAGGTATTAGTGCATTAGACATATTGGTAAACAGATTGAACCTGACAGAATAAGATATTTTAGTATTAAATTGTATTTACAACCTGTTAAACTGTAAAGTTATACAACAGATGGTTTAAAAAACAAGAGATGGCTTAAAACTGATTAAAGATATACAAGAGAAAGTAAAGATATGTATAAATTGAGCAAGAATGGTCACTATTTTTTAATATGTTTTTGACAAAACAATGTTGGTATAAAAAAGAAAACAACAAGACATATGCATTTGGTGTCAATTCCACTAGATATTTCTAAAGAGACAAACATTTTCCAAGATTTTGCTTAATATTAATGCTATTAAATTTGTAAGATTAGACTAAATTTACTTTATAGTCTTTGTATGTACAAATACAGAAGAATTCAGTACAAATTAAATTAATGTCTAGCAATGAATATGTGTGAAAAACCATGTTTTAAAAAAAATTGGGTTCAGGATAGCTGCTAGATTGAAATGCATGAATAGCAAACAGTCTGTGTAAATACATACTTTACAGAATACATTGTAATAAGTTTAAAAGTAATTTGTCAAGTTGTAATATCACTGGTTTTACTCCAGTAAAATAATTGCTTTCAAATATTTATTATCTAAGCCCAGTTCAGTACTTTACCAAGATGTTAATGGGCAGTTCAAAGACATGACCACAATGTTATAAATGCTTGCAGTAGCACATGGTTCTTGTCTCTTATAGTTAATTCAACAAGTTGCAAAGACTTAATGAAACAGTTCTAAGTCATAAATTAAATTCTGTAATTGCAAAAGAATAAATTAATCAAGTTAAACTAAAGCAGACACAGCTCATAACTGATAAAATATTTTCACAGAATGGTCTGCAAAAGAAAAAGTTGTTAAATACATTCAGTTTTGGTAGTGATACTTAATAACTATGTAAAATTGCATTTTGATTTGTTGTATCAAAAGACTATATAATGTGATAAAAAATACATATCAGTATAAAATGTTTTGAGCCTGTTTAAAAACAGAGGGAATTGTTAGATATTAAATATGCTGAAAGAAAAAGTTTGCTTAAATACAGAAACAGAGTTTAGTAATATGTGATCAGCAACCATACTAAATGACTGTGGCTTAAAATAATAAGGAACTTGCTTATGAGTGTATTACACACACACACACACATCAAGAAAGCTGAACTTCTTACAGTCGTGACAAGAATGTAATCTGCTTTCACTGGACAACAGGACATGCTTTTCTAAAAGTTTAAAAATGTGCTTTTCTAATCCACAAGGCGTTTTCTTGAAGACAGTTTACTTATCAGCATTTGCACAAGAACAGATGTGTTGGCATTTGCGTCATCAAGCCAGTATCTTTCCAAAACCTAGAGGGTGTGTGTTTAACTAAAATATGTATAAAAAGTCTGTATTAAATATAGTTATATTAGGGGTATGGTAGGGACACAAGTCCTGAGGTAAATGGTATATCTCTCACATTATCTGTACTATATGAGAAGTAAAGTTGGAACAGTACTTTTAAGCTGCAACGTTTGTCCAGTTTGGTTTATTATAAAAAGTTATTGGTTACTGCTCTCTAAAGTTGATGCTGCAAAGTATATTCTCTCATCAGTGTATATTCTGCAAGTTTCTGTATGCGACAGACTGTGAATGCAAATATAACTAGACTTTGAATTTTAGCAGAATCCAGCCAGCAAATCCCACAGCAAGAGCAAGCAGTAAGAAGCAGTAAGCAGAGAGAGCTCAAAATATTTTTTCAGTTCTGTGTTACAGTGAGCTGAAATAGCTGAAGCGTGGATTTCAATAGAGGAAAAAGACAGGCCCTTGTGAAGCATCTCAGTTAGGTATTGCAAAATCTGAGGTAAATTGGGTGCTGCTGTGCTCATCCCTAAAGACTGGTTCCAGGCATAGAATCTCTTCCATTTGTCAGCATAAAACTTTCTAGTACTACATCTTACCTCCAAGATGACATCCACCACAGGTTTGCTGAGGGATGCTAAGGGTGAATTTAAGTGATTAGCCAAGCTGCAAAGTTCAATGTTGGGAGCTGAGTGTGCAGAATTTGGTTATCCTGCTGAGAAGGAAAGTGTCTGAGGCAGGTGCCATGGAGATATTTGTGACACACTGCGTAGGAGTGGGTACCAGTGTTGGCGTGGCCAGTCTGGAGCAATCAAAATAATTTTTGGTTTGTTCTGTTTGACTTTTAGCAGAACTCTGGATAGCAGAGGCAGAGGGGAAAGGCGTACACTGATAGGTTTTTCCAGCTGAAGGAAAGAGCATCCACTTCCCAGGCTTTTTTGTGAGGAGTCCTTGTGCAAAATTTGTCCAACTGGTAGTTCTGGGGGGAGGCAAATAGATGTATGTCTGGGCTCCTCCATTTGCTTGTCAACATGTTGAAAATCCGTGGTTCCAGTTTCCACTCGTGTGGGCCCATGAGATTTCTGCTTAGTCTGTCTGCCAGTGTATTCAGTTTTCCTGGCAGGAATTGAGCTTGGAGTTGCACTTGGTTACTGAAGGCTGTGTTCCACAATTGCATGGCTAGTCTGCAGAGGGGGTAGGAATGTGTACCCCCCTGCTTGTTTATGTACCACATAACCGTGGTGTTGTCCATCTTTACCATTAGTTGTCCTGGATTAATGTGGTCCTTGAAGGCTGTCAGAGCATTCTGTACAGCTAACATTTCTTTCTGATTGATATGTAGGTGCATTTGATTTGGGCTCCATTTGCCCTGAATGCACTTCCCTGCCAGGTGAGCCCCCCATGCATAGTCTGATGAGTCTGTAGTTAGGGTTTGGGCGGCAGGGGGTAGTGTGAATGGCAGTCCCTTGTTTTGGTGGCAGGCCTCTGCCCGCCAGAGGAACTCCAGGCGTAGGCAAGGTATGATAGGAATTACTGCTTCCAGGCTTTGACAATGTTGACTCCATAGACTTAAGTACCACTGAAGTTTCCTCATATGTAGTCTTGCATATGGAATCGGAAGAATGCAGGAGGCCATGAACCCCAAGGCTTGCAGTATTTGTCTTGCAGATAGCAGGGTTTTTGTGGCCACCTGTTTGAAGTAAGTTACCAAATGAATTTGCTTTTCTGGTGTGAGGAAAGCCATCTGGGCAGTTGTATTCAAGCTTGCACCCAGGAATGTAATCTGTTGAGATGGCACCAGTTGGGATTTCTTTTTGTTCATGGTGTACCCTAGACAAGTTAGAACCCTTTTAACAAACGACAGATGATTTATAAGTATGGCCTGGTTTTCTGCCTGAATTAGACAATCGTCCAGGTATGGATATATTTGAATATTTCTTTGTCTGCAAAATGCAATTACTGGAGCCAAGCACTTTGTGAATACCCTGGGCACAGTAGACAAGCCAAAGGGCAGTGCAGAGAACTGATAACGCAAGTAGCCTGCTTTGAAGCATAGGTATCTTCTGCAAAATTTCCTGATTGGAATATGCAGGTAAGCTACTTTTAAATCTAGAGTTGCCAACCAGGCATCTTCGCCTAGCATAGGAAGTAACTGGTATAGAGTCAGCATCTTGAATTTTGGAATGTCCAGACGGGTGCTTAGAGTAGACCGGTCCAGAATTGGACACCGTGATTGGTCTTTTCTGGGTACCAGGAAAAGCCTGGAATAGAAACCTTGTCCCTTTCCCTCTTCTGCTACCGGCTGAACAGCCCCCATGTTTAAGAGGAAAAGTACTTGTTTCTGAGCCTCTGCCCACTGATATGGGGGCAGGTCTGGCCACCCGTTTGGTGTTGGCAACGTGTGGAAATGAAATCTGTATCCCTGGGACACTATATTTAAAACCCATTTGTCCTGGGTTATGAGTTCCCAGTTTTTTGCATGAAGAGCAATCTTTCCCCCAAAGGGGGCGGCTAAAAGGTAAGTGCTTGGTAATTTTAAAGGAAAGTCATTGAGATTGTTTACCATAGGGGGGTGTTTTGTTATTTCCAGATTTGGAAGTGGAGGCCCCTCATTGCTTAGTTCTGGGAGTCCCTTGGGACTGAAACCTGGTGCTTTTGGTGTGTCTGGGTTTGGCTTGAGTGGAACTGGAAGGAGCTGGAAAGGACCAATTCTTAGTAGGCCAGTGTCTACTAAATCTCGGAGGTTGCACTTGTAAGAAATTTTTTACAGTTTGCATAGATTTAGCTTTATCTTCCATCTTTTTTAGAACTTCTTCAGCCTTATTGCCAAACAGGCTGTCCTGATTTAAAGGAGCATCCAACAATTTTGCTTTAACATTATCAGGCAGAGATTGCTCCTTAAGCCAAGCATGCCTTCTAAGCACAGACCCAGTAACAGCAGCCCTGCAAGAGGCCTCTAAAAAATCAAAACCACATTGCAAAGTATGTTTTCCAACTTGTTCAGCAGAATGCAATAAATCCTGTAAATCTTTAATTTTCCACACAGTCAGGAATCAACATCATTTTCTGTTATAGCAGTCCCATAATATGCTGTTAATATTTTAGCACATGAAATTGGCAAAGCCCTGATTGCAAAGGTTGCAGAAGTATAAACCTTTTTACCCCATCTAGCCAGTGCCTGGAGTCTCTATCAGAAGGGGTAGGATTTTTAGCAGTAGAAGCCTTAATGCCCTTGGGCCCCTGAGAAATGTTTTCTGGATCCGCAACAGGAAATTTAAAAAGGGACTTGTGGGACTCAGGAAGCCTGTAGCATCTGTCAGGTTTACTAGGAGCCGGAGGCAGGGAATCAGGGGTCATACTGGATTCCGAAAACACCGACTATGTTTAGCACAGGCGGTATAGCCAAAGGCCTATGCTGAGGGAGAAGAAGGAAATCCCTAAGCCTCTTTTTAGATTCAGAAAATTCCCGACTTTCCCAGTGGAAATGCTCCCTTAAGGTATATAAAGTTTCCCCAAAAGAAAAGTCCTCCGGGGGGGGGGAGCAGAGGGAATGGAATCCTCTGCATCAGAATCCTCATAAGTAGGTATGGACAAATCTAGATCATTGGAAGAATTAGAAGAAACAGAGTCCTGATCAGAAGAGTCATAATCAAGCTCAGTCCTAGGCCTCGTAGAAGGGGGGGGGGGGTTGACTACCCCTGATTAGAGTAATAAGATCTTCAGCCATTTTGATAATTTGTTTTTTAGGAATAGGTGCCTGAACATGTGGCCTGGGCGTCGGTTTTTTAGACATAGATTGAGATTTAGGCCTTAAAATAGAAGAAGGAGTCAGTTTAATATGCAAGTCTGTAGGCCTGAATACACCCTCAGAAGCCGGTGTCTGCACAGTTGCTCCGGACCCATCCAAGGTAGAGACATCTGCGGATTCCATAGGTGAAGCATCTCACGGCATACCGGACTCCGAATGGGTCTCAATAGAGGCCTGCGAGTCAGAAGTAGCAAGTATCAGGGGCTGCGAAAGCCCCTCACTGAGTACCGGCAAACTGACGACTGGCTTAAAAGAAGAGTCTTTCGGCAGTTTTGGACCTTGACGGCCTGTCTGTCTTTTTCTTTGCGTTTTTTCAGAATTCCGGTAGTCTGATGGCTAACCGGCGTCATTTCTGGATAACTATATTTACATTTAGAGGCAAAAATGTATCGACGACGGATTGTATGCTGATTAAATAAAGCACAAAACCGACAGCAAGGTACGTTGTGGTCAGGGCCTAGGCAAGGAATACAGTACAAATGAAAATCTTTATGAGGTATTTGCATTCCATAAGTAATGCAATTATTAACTTTTACTAACATCGATAAGGAGCAAGAAAAAGTTTCCCCAATGGGGTAAATAGCTTTAAGTTGAAGACTTCGGTTCTGAAACGCAAAACGAAAATTTCAGGAGTCAGCCAACCGACACTTGCAAAGTGCTTCTGCTTCGGGCACCGCACGGCCAGAAAGACTGATGTAATGGCGTCGGCTGCATGTTTTATACCTCTGGCGACCTTGACGTCATGGAAGAAGGGAAAGCAACCGACGCAGGACCCAAGACTTTGTTAATCAGGCTGACTGAGGACAACCTGCCAGCAGATTACCCAAATGTAATGACTGCCAACAGTGAAACAAGAAGAACATCCACTTTGCTCTTCAACCTGGAAGCTTTCTGAAGAAACTTGAGGATCAAGGGCAGAGGCGAAAAGGCATAAAGTAATCCGGGAGGCCAAGCATGGACCAGAGTATCCCTGGGTGAATGTCCCTGAGAGGGAATCAAGGCAAAGAACTTGCTGCACTTGTTGCTGTGGGGAGATGCGAAGAGATTGCAGCAAGGCTGACCCCATTTGTGGAAGATCATCTTCGCCACTGACCAATTCAGAGACCACTCATGAGGCAACATTAAGACTCTGCTGAGCCTGTCCAGTAAAATGTTGCACTCCCCAAGAAAGTGCATTGTAATCAGAAAGCAGATGGTAGAGACTGCCCACTGCCACACTCTCACTATTTCTCTGCGCAGGGAATAGGAGCTGGTCCCCCCTTGTTTGCTGATGTACCATACTATTGACATATTGTCTGTCTGTATCACAATAATCCCTGAAGGAAAAAAGCTGTGACATACCTGCAACACTAACAGGACTGTTCTCCTCTCCAGGACATTGATATGCAGGTTGGTCTCCTGTGACATCCATGTGACTTGGACCATCTGACCCAGGAAATGCCCACCCACACCACCTGGGAGGCATCCGTGGTGTTAGGGGGAGGGGAAACACAAAGGGGCGTCCTTGAAGAACCTCTGAGGAGTGAAGCCACCAGAGGGGAGAATCTTTGCACATTCCTGATAGGTAGCTGAGGGGGTGTTGATGTAGTGACCACTGGGCTAAGGTCCAGTGGAGAATTCTCATGTGTAGACATGCTGGTTGTAACAGAGTTATGGTGGCAACTATGGACCCCAGGGCTCTGAATACTAGTTTTGCTGCAGGAACCAGGATTGCCAAAATCTGTAACATACTGGAGGGACAGGTTCATAACCCAGAGACTGCCAATGCTATGGCACAGACTTCCCATACATGTCAGGCAGAGCACCTCGCTGACCCTCCAACAGAAATCTTGATGAGTGGATGGGAAATAGAAAATTCACCCCGAAGATAACTCCAGTGGCTCTACTTGACAGAGGCACTGGGAACTAAGGTCAGGTGGCACAATGCCAGGATAATCCTATGGCTAAGCTTGTAAAGGCCCCAGGGCCATTAGCCTAGTACATACCTATGAACCTATATGTTGCCTTAGGTTGAAAATACTGCCTTTAATAAGGAAGGTGAAGGTCTTGGCTGTATCCAAATGAGCCCCTATTAAGTCTATGTTCTGAAATGGCTATAGCGGAGACTTTTGCATGTTGATCATTATGCCCAAGGTAGGAGCTAGTTACAACAGATAGTCCCTGGCTAGGATGAGTAAATGCCTGGTTGGAGCAGTTAGGAACCAGTTTTGGAAATATGTGGAATCCTTGCGGTCTAAGATGAACACCCTGGGAGCTGTGGTGAGCCCAAAGGAAACCGCTATGAACTGAAAATGACTGGCTCCTAGCCTGAAGCAGAGATGCCTTCTGGAGCGCCTGTCCATCTTGATGTGGTAGTACGCATCCTTCAGGTCTACAGAGCACATCCAGTCATCCATTTTCAAAAGAGGTAGAATGGACTGGACCGTGACCATCATGAACTTTGTGTTTTTTTTTACTGACTTAATCATGGATGTCAGATCCAAGATGGGCCCAAGGTCCCCTGTCTTTTTTAGTACTAAAAAGACTCTTGTCTAAATGCCTGATCTGGGTTGATCTGGCGGGACTTTCTGGATGACTCTCATTTGGAGCAGCTTTGAGATTTCCAACTTCGCTGCTTCTCTGATTGGGTGGAACATCCGGGAGAGAGCTTTTTGGTTTGGGGAGTTTTGAAAAGGGAATGGAGTATCCTCTGGATACGATCCTTTGCACACACTGATCATTTGTGATGGCAATCCAGACTTCTAGGAGCAAGGATAAGCACCTCCCAACCACCTCCAGAGAAGGACAGCCAGGCAACCTTTTGGGAGCCCTGAAAGGGCTTGTCCAAGAAGGAATCCCAAGACCCTTGATTTTGCGGACCCCTTCTGCTGCATAGGTGGCATCTACCACTGTAACAGTTTCTCCCTCTGCGTCTGGAAAAGGATCTTTGGGGGGGGTAGAAAAACAGACTCCAATGGCAGACAGTATCTTTCCATCTTTCTCACTAAAAGAGAGTGCATCTCTAATAGCGGGCCCAAACAAAGATGATGCATCAAAAGAGGCTCTGACAAAAGACACCAATGAAAGGTTCTGCAAGTCACACAGCTGCATCCAGGCAATGTCAAAATTGGTAGCCGTTGAGGTACCCTCTGCCACATGGGAGATTAACCTCATGGATGCACTGGAAACTGACTGCAGAGTGGCCAATCTGGAGGAGGATTTCCTCTCCTCATCAGACATGGACTCTGGGACTGAGCTAGACAGTTCTTTGATTAAATCCCTCTGTAGCTTAGTGAAATGGGAAAGGTAGTTTAAGACTCATAAGGCAAAGGTAGACTAAGGGCAAACTCTCTTGCAGAACCTGTCCATGGCCCTAGACTCCCTGTTAGGTGGATAAACAGCAGAGCTTTCTTGGGCCAGCTCCTTCTTGGCTGCCGCAACAAGGACTGCATCTACAAGGATTCCTTTAGCCCAATGGTATCAGTCAGAGGGAGCACTAACGATTTTGTTTGCATGGTTGGGGATAGGTTCTACCATATACAGATCCTTCCATGTCTTGCTTCATACCAGGTCAAAAAGTGCATCAAGCAGGGAGGACACCCAAGATGTACACGGGCTGGACCCGAAAGCCTCCAAGAACAGTTTCCTCTGGGGTAGGGTTTTGGGAAGACCATCGACCTCTTTAGCACTGGATTTCCAAGACGTCTCCAAAGCAGACGTCCTCAGGTGGAGATCTGGGGTAACACTTCCCTTTCCTGGAAATCGGTGTCTTCTGTTAAGGATTCCTCTAGGAAATCCAGGCAACTCCTTCTGTACCTTCTCCTCAGGGGAATCTCCTCAGTAAGGTGTCCCGAGAAGACATTGGAAAACATCTGGGGTTCCAATGGTGGAAGTACTTGCAGGCTTTGCTGGGCCGGCTGTCCCAAGGAGGGCAGTGGTGAGGTCTCAGAAACAGTCTCTAAGGGAGGTGAGAAATGGATCTGAAAGAGCGGGAGCCAATGATCTCATGGGCATGGAGAGAATAGTGTATTAAAACGAAAACAACAAATGGCAGGTATTCCACAACAATCGAAGCAAACCACTGAAAATGACTGAAAATTACTTCTTTATTCCACAAAAGTAAGCGCTTTCGCGTCTCCAAGGATGCTTCCTCAGACTTAAAAACAGTTACAAAGCATTCAAAATCACTTTAAATACCATTCTCTTTTCTCATAGGCCAATAAAATATCTGATAAAAATCACATGATAAAAACCACTTAAGAAATTGAAGTTGCAGTTCTTGTTTAACTCTGTGCATAAATGATCCTGAATTCATATATATATAAAAAACATATAAAAAAGATATTTATAAAAATATATATGTAAACATATATGTACATATAAATACCAAGATACAAGTTCTGGTACTTCTCACTTATAACATCAACAACATCATAAGCTAAGAAATATAATTCATAGTCAATTTCATAAGTATTTCCCTAAAAAGGGGGGAAAAAGGAGGGAAGGGAACTATATATTTACTTACTTCTATCAAAATATATATTAACTTTTATATCACTAGAACTTAATGTTTCAATGCTCGATCAAGCAGGAATGGCTTCAATGAAACTCTTGTCATTCAAGCCATGCCCCCCGGTCAGCTTTTAATCTAATTATCCACTTTCCTTCTTTTTCTGTGTAGTTACTAATATTGCCTAGCCGCTCTGTGGCATGTATAAACTCTAATACCAAGAACTTAAAGATAGGAGTTGTATCATTTTGTAGGACATGTTTGGCTATAGCATTGCCTTCATTCTCCCCCTATTGATGGCATAAACATGTTCCCTTATCCTTTCTCTAAGTGTCCTATTGGTCTTGCCTACACAGAAGCTTCTGCATTTTTGGCATATAGCTAAGTAGACAACATTTCTAGATCAGCATAATGATTAAATTCATATCTAATATGCGTGTCTGGGTGTTCAAATGAATTATTATTAGTAATAAAACTACATTGATTACAGTTATGACAGGAGAAAGTTCCTTTCCAAGAAGAAAGTAATCCCTTCCTGTTAATATTTTCATAGCACAACATCCTTTTTAGTGATTTTGTATTTCTATAACTAAAACTAGGAAGTGTACCTACTAGTTCTTTTATTTGTTCATCTAATAATAGTATTCCCCAATTTTTCTTAATTACCTCTGTTATAGTACTATTACTATTCGTATAGGGAATAACTAACCTCTTGGCTCCAAGATTATTATTTTTATGCACCATACGGGAATGATTATTCCTTTTGATGTATGGTTGTCCTGCTTTGTCACGTTCCACTTCTTGTAAAATTCTGAGGTCCCTGTTGTGATCACCTCTTTTTGTAAAATCTCTCTGTACGTCATTGATAGCTTCTCTATAGGCTGCATCATCACTTGTTAGGCGAGAATATCTCATTGCTTGATTCCTTATTATTTTTTATGTACATGTGGTGGGTGCATACTATTTCGGTGTAGAAGAGCATTCCTTCTACATGATTTCCTATAGATTTGTGTGTTGATAATCCCATGTTCTTTCTTGAGTAATACATCTAGGAACTCAATCCTATTTTGAGATTTCTCACTTGTCAGTGTAAGGAAAGTAGTAGTTCCATTTATACAAGAGATAAATTCATCTAGAGTATCTAAGTCACCTCCCCAAATGAGAAAAACGTCATCTACAAACCTCTTGTAGTACTTAATATATCTTGAGAACAATACATGATCAAGGATGTAGGTACTCTCCCAGTATGCCAAGACCAAGTTCGCATAAGAGTTGGCACATGGTGTGCCCATTGCTACTCCTGTAATTTGTAAGAAATAGCTTCCATCAAAAGTAAACACATTGTTACAGAGGGCCAAATCCATCAGCATAGTAATTCTAATAATTTGATTATTCATTAGTCCTTTCTGGATTAAATATAATCTCAAGTAATCTACTCCGATATCATTGGGTATACTGGTAAATAATGATTTAACATCTAGGGTAACCATATAGTCTGAATAATTTAAGCTGCCATTTAAATTATGCTGTGCTACAGTCTCTAAGAATTGTTGTGTGTCTCTTAAAATTGAAATAGTTGAATCTACTATTGGTCTTAGCTGTTTCTCTAAATAAATGGATATACTCTTGTTCAGCCAGCCTTTTCCTGAAACTATGGGTCTAAGAGGTGGATTATCTAAAGTTTTATGTATTTTAGGAAGGCTTCTAAAGATAGGAACAAGTGGTTTCTCAATCAAAAAATATTTATATAATTTGCTATCATTGACACTGCACATTAACATATCATAGAGATCTGCATGAACATCTTTAATAACCTTGTCAAGTTCAGAAGTCATTAGACTCCTATATGTCATTTGATCTAACAACATAGTACTAATACTGGTTTGATAGTAATCACAATCTAGTAACACAATCGCTCCCCCTTTATCTGCAGGTCTTATAACTATTGCATCAATATGCTGTAATTTATTTAATGCCAACCTTTCATCTGTATTTAAATTAAAAAAAAAAACTCTGGTTTCAAACTATTTTTTCCTTGAAACAATGTAAAAAAGTCATTCATACAGGCTTTCTCAAAGCTCTCCAAAAATGGATGTAGACTAGGTGTATACACAGAAGGTTTCCAAAAATTAGGTACATGTTCATTATCTACTGTATTATCTCCATATTGCATATCTAATGCTACATTCCTAGTAAAACATTTGATGCCTACTACCAAATCACTTACATCTACACACTGTGAGGGAATAAATGAAAGTCCCTTAAATGGCAGCTTAAATGATTCAGACTATATGGTTACCCTAGATGTTAAATCATTAACTTACCAGTATACCCAATGATATCGGAGTAGATTACTTGAGATTATATTTAATCCAGAAAGGACTAATGAATAATCAAATTATTAGAATTACTATGCTGATGGATTTGGTCCTCTGTAACAATGTGTTTACTTTTGATGGAAGCTATTTCTTACAAACTACAGGAGTAGCAATGGGCACACCATGTGCCAACTCTTATGCAAACTTGGTCTTGGCATACTGGGAGAGTACCTACATCCTTGATCATGTATTGTTCTCAAGATATATTAAGTACTACAAGAGGTTTGTAGATGACATTTATCTCATTTGGGGAGGTGACTTAGATACTCTAGATGAATTTATCCCTTATATAAATGGAACTACTACTTTCCTTACACTGACAAGTGAGAAATCTCAAAATAGGATTGAGTTCCTAGATGTATTACTCAAGAAAGAACATGGGATTATCAACACAGAAATCTATAGGAAATCATGTAGAAGGAATGCCCTTCTACACAAATAGTATGCACCCACCACATGTGCATAGAAACAGAATAACGAATCAAGCAAGGAGATATTCTCGCCTAACAAGTGATGATGCAGCCTATAGAGAAGCTATCAATGACATACAGAGAGATTTTACAAAAATAAGTTATCACAACAGGGACCTCAGAATTTTACAAGTGGAACGTGACAAAGCAGGACAACCATATATCAAAAGGAATAATCATTCCCGTATGGTGCATAAGAATAATATAATAATCCTGGAGCCAAAAGGTTAGTTATTCCCTATACGAATAGTAATAGTACTATAACAGAGGTAATTAAGAAAAATTGGGGAAAACTATTATTAGATGAACAAATAAAAGAACTAGTAGGTACACATCCTAGTTTTAGTTACAGAAACACAAAATCAATAAAAAGGATATTGTGCTATGAAAATAGTAGCAGGAAGGGATTACTTTCTTCTAGGAAAGGAACTTTCTCCTGTCACAACTGTAATCAATGTAGTTTTATTACTAATAATAATTCCTTGGAACACCCAGACACGCATATTAGACATGAATTTAATCATTATGCTGATTGTAGATCTAGAAATATTGTCTACTAAGCTATATGCCAAAAATGCAGAAGCTTCTATGTAGGTAAGACCAATAGGACACTTAGAGAAATGATAAGGGAACATGTTTATGCCATCAATAGGGAGAATGAAGGCAATAGCCAAACATGTCCTAAAAAATGATACAACTCATATCTTTAAGTTGTTGGTATTAGAGTTTATACATGCCACAGAGAGGCTAGGCAATATTAGTAACTACACAGAAAAAGAAGAAGGGAAGTGGATAATTAGATTACAAGCTGACAGGGGACATGGATGAATGACAGTTTTATTGAAGCCATTCCTGCTTGATCGAGCATTGAAACATTAAGTTCTAGTGATATAAAAGTTAATAAGAAGTTGTGTACTCACCATAATGTTCCATCTGAGTAGGTATCTTCATTTGTCTGCAACCTTTGGGATACGGATCAGATTTCGGATCCGAGCCGGCAACTTCTTATCATAGCACAGATCCGAGCTCCTAGCTCCTCCCCTTACCCATAATCACATGCCTACCCTAACTGACCTCAGATCAAGTTTGCCCCACAGCAGATAAAAGTGTCCCAATGGGAACATATGCTAATAACACAAGAACAATCATATTGGTCAGGGGGAAGGAGGGGGGGATGGTTGCAGACAAATGAAGATACCTACTCGGATGGAACATTATGGTGAGTACATAACTTCTTAATCTGAAGTAGGAACTTCATTTGTCAGCAACCTTTGGGACAGAGTCCACAGCTACCTAAATCTTGGGTGGCCTTCATGAAAGGATATTCCGGAGCACCGCAGAGCCAAAGGATGCCCTACCTCGGGAGACAACATCAATTTTATAGTGGCTGATAAAGGTGTGAGATGAAGCCCAAGTGGCTGCGGAACAAATGTCATCCAGTGGAACCCTAGCTTGAAAGGCCGCAGATGTGGCAACGGCCCTAGTAGAATGAGCATGGACTCCTTGAGGTGCAGACCTTCCCGAGCTCTGATATGCTAAAAGAATACAACTCGAGATCCATCGAGAGAGAGAAACTTTAGAAACTGACTTTCCGAAATTACTTTTGGCAAAGGAGATAAACAACTGATCGGATTGCCTATGATCAGCAGTTCTATGGATATAAAAACGTAGTTGTCTGTGTACGTCTAAGGAATGGAGCTTGTACTCTCCTTTGTTATGAAAGTTGGGGAAAATCACTGGAAGGTTGATAGATTGATTGATGGTCGCTTCTGAAGATACCTTAGGTAGAAAGGACGGATTGATCCTGAGGTAAACCCTATCCGGGTGAAAGACCAGATATGGTGGTTTGACACAAAGAGCTTGCAATTCCGACACTCTTTTGGCTGAAGTTATGGCCACCAAAAAAGCTGTCTTCCAAGAGAGAACTTTGAGATCAACTGTGGCCGGGTTCAATGGGGACCAGTCAAGGCCTGCAAGACTAAGGATAAATCCCATGGAGGTACCACCTCTTTAACTGGAGGCCTAAGGAGGAAGGTACCCTTGAGGAAGGTCTTACATAGTTTGGAAGTGATAAGAGGGCCAGACTCTTGCCCCACGTGATAGTATGAGATTGCTGCCAGTTGTACCTTGACTGTGGAAGAACTATCCCCCTGGTGAAAGAGAGAGAGGTTAGAAAATCTAGAACCGACGATATCGGGGCTGTAAAAGGGTCTAAACGACTGTGTTCTGCCCAAATGGTGAAGCGTTTCCACTTACTCCAATAAACCTTCCTGGTGGAAGGCTTGTGAGCTGCTACAAGAATGGCTTTGACCGGTGATGAGATCCCAGGAGTCCTTATGAGGAGTGGAACTGGAGCAACCAAGCCGTCAGCTAGAGGTTGACCAGGTTCGGAGTCGGAAGACCGAGAGGGTGAGAAATGAGATCCGAAATGGGATCCAGAATCCATAGTGGATACACTAGGTGAGACCATAGGTAAGGGAACCACGTCTGACTAGGCCAGAATGGGGCAATGAGGATCATCTTGCTCCCCAACTGCCTGGCTTTCTGTAATAATTTCAACATCAGGGGAACAGGAGGGTAAGCATAAAGCAGACCGGGAGGCCAAGCATGAACCAACGAGTCTCTCGGGGACTCCCCCGGACGGGGGATCAGAGCGAAGTAATCGTTGCATTTGGTGTTTGAAGGAGAGGCAAAAAGATCGCAACAAGGTTGCCCCCATCGGGCAAATACTTGCTCTGCAACTTGATGGTTGAGAGACCATTCGTAAGGAGTCAGGATAGTACGACTGAGCCTGTCCGCTAGAATGTTGGACTGTCCCGGAATGTGCGCTGCTATGAGAAAGTGGTTGGTGGAAATCGCCCATTCCCACACTCTCATGGCCTCGCGGCAAAGGGGGCAAGACCTGGTACCCCCCTGTCTGTTGATGTACCAGACAGACATGTTGTCTGTCTGTACTGCAATCGTCCCTACCGGAAGAGAGTTGTGTAGTGCCTGCAACGTCAAAAGCACCGCCCTTATCTCTAGGACGTTGATATGCAAAGAGGTCTCTACGTCGTTCCATGTGCCTTGGAATGTCCTGACTGAAAAATGCCCCCCCCACCCCAGGCGAGAAGCGTCCGTAGTCACTGTGTCGACTGGCGGAGGTAGTGAGAAGGGACGCCCCGTGTGGAGGTTGGGAGACTGGAGCCACCACAGGAGCGATCTTCTGCAAACCTTGCTTAAGGAAATGAGGTGAGACAGGGGGTTGCGAGACAGGGACCATTGTACCTGGAGGGGCCACTGCAGAACCCTCATGTTCAACCGGGCCAATGGCAGCAGAGGGATTGCAGCCGCCATAGATCCTAGGGCACTCAGGATCAATACCGCCAAAGGTGTTTGCAGTTGAAGGATGGCCTGCACGTGCATCAGGTTCTGAAGCCGATCTGGAGTCAAGAACGCAAGCATCTGTCTGGAATCCAGTTTCGCCCCTATAAAATCCATCACCTGTGTAGGGATGAGAGAGGATTTGGTCATGTTGATGGTTAATCCAAATAGTGGAGCCAGACTGAGGAAATAATCCCTGCCTGAACAAAGTAGATGCCTTGTTGGAGCTGTAAGGAGCCAGTCGTCCAGGTATGGAAAGAACTGAATTCCCTGGAGTCTCAGGTGGGCCGCTATTACCGCTACGAACTTGGTGAACACCCTGGGGGCTGAGGTGAGACCGAAGGGGAGGACCCTGAATTGAAAGTGACTGGCTCCCAGCCAGAAGCGGAGAAACCTCCTGGAAAGCCTGTCCACTAGAATGTGATAGTACGCATCCTTGAGGTCTATGGAGCACATCCAGTCGTCCTGTCGCAATAAGGGGAGGACGGATTGCAACGTGACCATTCGGAACTTTCTTTGGGTACCGCCAGGTTTAGAAGAGAGAGGTCGAGGATGGACCTCAAGTCCCCCGCCTTTTTTGGCACCAGAAAGAACCTGGAGTAAAACCCTGATCCGACTTGATCTGGGGGGACGGGCTGGATGGCTCTTTTTTGCAGAAGCTGCTGAATTTCTGCAGCAGCCGCCTCCCTCTGACTGGGTGGAACGCTGGGAAGGCTTCTGATTCTGGGGTTTACTATAAAGGGAATTTGGTAACCTCTAGATATAATACGAAGCACCCAGCGATCCGTTGTTATGGACTCCCATTTTGCTAGGTGCCTCGAAAAACGCCCCCCCCCCGACTGCCTCCAGAGTGGAGCAGTCGGGTAACCCCTCAGGGGTTCTGCGTGGGCCTCTCAGAGAATGGTTCTCTGGACCCAAAATTCCTGGGACCCCCTCTGCCTCTGGGGCGGCGTCCTCCCTGTCCTCCTCTGCCAAGAGAGGACTGGTTGTCCTGAGCAGACTGGGATTGATGCGATTTTCGGAACCACATCTTCTTCCAACCCTTTTGGTTCTTGGAAAAGGACCTCGGGGCACAGAGAAGCGGACTCCGACAGCAGACAAGGTCTTCCCATCTTTCTCGCTCTGGACAAGAGTGTCGCGAACGGTTTTGCCGAAAAGTGCAGAACCATCAAAAGGGGCATTCGCGAATGACGCCTTAAAGGGTTCCGAGAAGTCACAGTGACGGAGCCAGGCCTGTCTCCTCATGACAAGCCCGACTCCGCCTGCTCTAGCGGCTCCCTCCATAGCATGAGACAACAGCCGCATAGAGGTGTTAGAAACAGAGCGGAGGGTGGCCATTCGGGAGGAGTACAGATCCTTGTCTCCCTCCGACATGGACCCTGGGGGGGAAGCAGCGTATTCCTTAATTAGATCCCGCTGCATCCGAATAACATGTGCCATGTAGTTCAAGGCCCTCATAGAGAAGGTCGCTGAACTGAAGGCCCGCTTCCCAAGACTGTCCATCGCGCGAGACTCCTTGCTCAGAGGATGAACCGTGGGGCTCTCCTGAGCCAACTCTTTCTTGGTGGCTGCAGCCACCAACATGGCATCCACAGGGGGACCTCTGCTCCAGTGTGATCTCTCTGCAGGGGGGCTCAAAATTTTGTCCGGACGCTTGGGGATCGGCTCTACAGTGTCCGGTTCCTTCCAAGCCCTAGAGGATAGGAGATCTACCAGGGGGTCGGGTGGAGGGGACACCCAAGAGGTAGATGGTCCTGGCCTCAAATGCCTCAAGGAATACGGACTCATCAGAGGAAGCCTTGGGGGCAGACCACCCACCCCTGATTTTGAGCATTTCCATGATGTCTCCAAAGGAGACATCCTCGGGGGGGTGATCTAGGGGAGCCTTCCCCTTCATCCAAGTCCGTATCTTCGGTGAGACTCTCAGGGGGGTCTATGTGCCTCCTTTTGCACTTTGCCTTGTGAGGAATCTCCTCAGGGGGGGGCTGTCCGAGGAGTCCTCACGGGCTGTATCCTGTTCTGTCCGAGGAGTCCTCACGGGCTGTATCCTGTTCCACTGGAACTCCTAGAGGCGCTGAGGCAGGCTGCCCCAAGGGCCGGATGAGGGGAGCCAGGACCAGATGAGGAGTGCAGAAGGGAGCCGAAGCCAGGACCGGAGGCCTGGAAGCACTCGACAGTGCCCTCTCCACCGCAGCGAAAGCAGAGGGGGAGCCGCTCTCTGACGGATCCGAGATCCGACTCCCATTCGGATCCGAAGCGGGGATCGGACCCGGCGCCGAGAACGTCGGATCCGAAGGACCAGTGTGCTCCGACCGGGACGGAGCCGAAAGCACACCAAATCCCTCGGATCCGAAGCTCGGCCCATGGCTCAGAGAGATCGGATCAGACAAACTGGAGGGAGCCGTCGGAGCTGACGTGCCCAGCACGGTCAGCTCCGACCTACCCCCAGATCCAACGTGGCTTGGCTCCGAACCCGGAATGTGGGTTGGAGAAGGAGCTATAGGAGCGAAAAAAGGGGTCGAGCTCCCCCCCGGAGGGGGGGGGGGGAGGCAAGAGCACTCCCATCTGCATCTGGGCCTGGATGAATCTCCTCATCATCCGGTCCATGTCCGCATCAGACATACTAAAAGTGGACCTCGAAGAGGCCACCGAGGCAGACCTGGAGTGTCGCCTCGATGACCTCGACGGGGACCGGATCACCTCCTCCTCAGATCCCGGGGAGAAACAAGGGGATCGGATCCGAGGAGGAGGAGATCGAGAAGACTTGGACGGAGAAGCCCTTTTGGTGGGCGGGGCCGATGAGGAGTCATCTTGGTATTTATATGTACATATATGTTTACAGATATATTTTTATAAATATCTTTTTATATATATATATATATATATATATATATATATATATATATATATATATATAAACAAAAACCAAACCCAATCCAAAACGTAGAATGAATAAAAACAGTCCCAAAGCTGCAGACGGATAAGCACTAGTGCAAAAAATCAAATGAAGCACATATACGAACACTGTTGCTGATGCAATAAGTCCCAATACGACAATCCAAGAAAGAAATTCGTAAATATAAAACAGATTTATTAAAATAAAAACTAAAACGTAAGCGCTTTCACTATTTAAAATAGCTTCCTCAGACGTTAAACTTTAAAAATACACTCAACTGCTTATGTAAGCTTATGCTCACATCTCTCGATGCTATCAAACATCATCACTTCCTGGTGACGAGATGATTTTCATGCAGTATACATAGCATGTAATATTAAAATCACATATATAAACACAATACATAAAAATGTGCATCATATTAGTTTATATAACCATAATAACATGGACATCGTTTGCGATTAAGAACATCGCATCGGTGTCACAAGTGCAATATATATCTCGCTAACAGTGCCAAACAACATCAATGACTATTGTCAAATAAATGAGTTTCTGCAAGATGTGCAAATCATGGGGCAAGTAATAATTTATAAAATAGTATAATAGGGACTATAATAGGGTCATAATGTGGAGATAGTGTATGTTAGATATTCCCAAATTCCACATAATATTTGGCAATCATAACTTATCTATATTGTAATGCCCTTAAGTCCAGTATATGACTTGCCAGGGGTGGCTAACGGCGTAACTGCCTGATGACAAATGCATCAGATACTGCAAAGTATGCATATGATGGTGCAGAGGGTAAAATAAGGTAGTGATTAATAAACTAAATTAACAATAAAGATTAAGAGTATTGGTAATATACCCAAATTCTATATAATATATAACGATCACAACTTCCTTGCACAATGTTGTCATTAAGAGGCAGGGATATTGCATAATAATTGCGGGCAAAAAGGTAGAGTGCCAGTGGCTAGCTGACCATATCTAGAGGTCGTACATGGTGTTCATATTATATAGTCAGGTATCTGGACAATCTCTTGCCCATACCACATCAATGTTCAAACTATGCAATGTATGTAGTGGCGAAGGTGTATTTAAAAGTGAAAGTGGATGCTAGCTGCAAAACGTATGTGATGAAATGATACTGGCCAGTGTGTATACGATAGTCCAGGTTTCCAATGTTGCAAAAATATATATAGATGCAACGTACATTAGGGAATCAAATCGTAGAACTTTTAGTTATGTACTCACCATAACTTCAGATGTTTGGGATCCATCTCGCCTACATTCTGACTGATGGGTTCGGAGCCGATCCCTCGGCTCCGACTCGGCACGCTTATGCCAAAGAGCGAAGTCTCTTATTGGCTGAGCTCATTATATCCCAGGATGCACCACTACCAGTCCCCCAGATCTAGTTTGTCCGCATACATGCACACATGCACGCACTGATTATATAACATCGTCAGATGAAACAAAATAAAAACAGTAGAACTCAAACCGTTCAATCTCTTCTGATCTCCAAGGTAGGGGGAAGGAGGGTGGGTGTAGAATGTAGGCGAGATGGATCCCAAACATCTGAAGTTATGGTGAGTACATAACTAAAAGATGTTATGTGATCCTATCTCGCCTACATTCTGACTGATGGGACAGCGTCCCTAGCACCTGAATCCTGGGTGGCTCACTAGAAAACACTCCTGAGTACCGTGGAACCAAATGATGCTCGCCCTTTAGATGCCACATCCAATTTATAGTGGGAAATGAAAGTGTGCGGATTGGACCAAGTAGCCGCAGCACAAATCTCAGAAATAGCGAGCTTGGAATGAAAAGCTATAGAAATCGCCATAGCTCTGGTAGAGTGAGCTTTGATAGATGTTGTAAGTTGCTTATTCGAAGAAGAATAAGCCTGAGTTATACAATCTCTAATCCATTTGGAGATAGCAGCTTTTGTGATGGTTTTACCCAATTTATTGTCTGAGAAGGACACAAACAACTGGTCTGATTTACTTAATTTGCTGAGTCCTGTCTAAATAGAAGCGCAATTGCCTGTGAACATCCAATTTATGGAGAGTGTATTCTGCTTCATTGGAGAATTTTGGAAAGAAAACTGGTAGCTCTAGAGATTGTTGGAGACAGAGATTAGAACAGACCTTTGGGACAAAAGATGGATTAGGCCTAAGTGATACTCTATCCTTGTGAAAAATCAAGTACGGTGGTTTGATAGACAGGGCTTGAAGCTCTGAAACTCTTCTTGCAGAGGTAATTGCAACTAAGAAGGCAGTTTTCCAAGACAGATATTTTAACTCACATGTAGCAGCCGGTTCGAAAGGGGAAGATGTTAATGCACGAAGCACCAAATCAAGATCCCACGGAGGCGCAGGATGAAAAACTGGGGGTCTTAACAGGTCCGCACCTTTAATGAAAGTTTTGCATAATCTGCTGCTCATCAATGGTGGATCCATGGATTCGTGGAATTTAGAGATAGCCGCTAGTTGGACTTTAATAGTAGAGACAGAAGATCCTTGATTAAACAGGGATGTTAAGAATTTCAAAACCTCTGGGATTGGAGCAGTGATAGGGTCTAAGCCCCTGAGTTGAGCCCAGATAGCAAACCTCTTCCACTTACTGAGGTACAATTTCTTAGTGGTGGGTTTGTGGGCAAGATAAAATGTGAATAACTTCCGGTCTAATGTGTGATTTCTGACTAAAGTCGGAAGTGGAGGAGCCAAGCTGTCAACTTCAAGGAGTGAAGGGACTGATGTTGTCGTCCCGACTGATGAATTAGCAGATCCGAGGTTAGATCTAAAGTCCAAGGATCGCCCACGCATGTTTCTTCAGGTAGGAAACCATACCTGACGAGGCCAGTGCGGAGCAATCAGTATCATTGTGGATCCCAATTGAGAAGCTTTCTGAATGACTTTGGAGAGAAGTGGAATCGGAGGAAAGGCATAAAGTAGCCCTGTTGGCCAAGGTTGTGCTAGAGCATCCATAGCTGCTTCCCCTGATGTGGAGTCAAGGAGAAGAACCTTTGCACTTTGTGTTTAGTGGTGTTGCAAACAGGTCGCAGCACGGCCCCCATCTCCTGAAAACCTGAGCTGCTACTGTTTGTTTAGGGACCACTCGTGAGGAGAGAGAATTGTCCTGCTTAATCTGTCTGCCAATATATTTGATTTCCCCGGAATGTGGGTCGCTATCAAGAAACGGCTGGTAGCTACAGCCCATTCCCACACCCTCATGGCCTCTCTGCAAAGGGGTAAGATCTGGTCCCTCCTTGTTTGTTTAGATACCAGACCACTGACATGTTGTCTGTGTGGATGGCGATTATGCCCTGAGGGAGAAACTTGTGTAAGGCCTGTAGGGACAAAAGTACAGCCCTCATCTCCAATACATTGATGTGGAGAAAAGTTTCGTCTGGAAGCCAGGAGCCCTGAACTAACCTGCCCAGACAATGCCCCCCCCACCCTGTCTGGGAGGCATCTGTCGTCAGGGTGACCACTGGAGAGGGAATAACAAAAGGACTTCCTTGATTTAGATTGGATGTCTGAAGCCACCAGCGAAGGTCCCGTTTGCATGTTTCTGTAATCATAATGGGGTGATTGAGGGGAAGATCCTGAAAGGACCACTGAGTCGACAATAGCCACTGAAGAATCCTCATGTGCAATCTTGCCAGAGGAACTAGAAGAACCGTGGCAGACATCGAACCTAAAACTTGTAGGACCATCCTGGCTGGGGCCTTGGATCTTGAAATCAGGGCTTGAACTTGGCCTTGTAAAGTTTGGATCCTTTCGTAGGAAGAAAACGCGCATCAATTTTGAGTCTATCTCTGCTCCTATGAACCTTATGCGCTGAGAGGGCAGCAAGACAGACTTTGACCAATTGAATGTAATTCCCAGGGTAGCACCCAGGGAGATGGTGGCTTTGAGGTTGTCCATTAGTAGATGCCTGGTGGTGGCAGTCAGGAGCCAGTCGTCCAGATAGGGAAACACTTGGAATCCAAGACTCCTCAGGTGAGCAGTCACTACTGCCAAACACTTGGTGAACACCCTGGGGCTGTGGTGAGACCAAAGGGCAGTGCACAAAATTGGAAATGACTGTCTCCCAGGCTGAAGCGCAGATACCTCCTGGACGCCTGATGTATCGGTATGTGATAATAGGCGCCTTGAGATCTATGGAGCTCATCCAAACATCCTTCTCCAACAATGGGAGAATGGATTGTAACGTGACCATTCGAATTTGGATTTCGTGACGGATTGGTTTAGTCTGCTGAGATCCAATATTGGTCTCAGGTCCCGTGTCTTTTGGCACTAAAAAGAACCTTGAGTAATTTCCGATCCGATCTGGTCTGTGGGGACCGGTTGGATGACTCCTTTTCTAGCAGCTTTAAAGCTTCTGCGGCTGCAATTTCCTTGACTGGGTGGTGGGTCCGGGATTTTTTGGACGGTGGGGGTGAGTGTGTGAAGGGATGGTGTAACCTCCGCAATAATCCAAGCACCCATCTGTCCTGAGTGATTGACTCCCAGGCTTTTAGGTGCTTGGCAACGGCACCCGACTGGCTCGAGCAGCACAGCCGGGCAATCCCTCATGAGGTGTGGGAGGCTGAAGAGCCACGAAAGGACTCGCGGTCTCCAGAATTGCGGGCCCTCTGCCGCCTCTGGGACGGCGCCTCCCAGAAAAATTTCCCGCCCTCTGCCTCTGGAAGGGGAATCTTCCTGCTGTTGATGGAAAAACTTATGTGATTTGGGAACCACATCTTCCCTCCTCCTTTAGCCTTGGGATAAGGCCGAAAGGGAGTGGAATAACGGCACCTACGGCAGATAAAGTTTTTCCTTCTTGCTCACAGCGGTAAGAGTGTCTTTAACCTTAGGTCCAAATAAAAGGACCCATCAAAGGGAGCGCCGAAGGAAGACTTGAAGGCCTCCGCGAAAACGACACAAACGGAGCCAGGCTTGTCTCCGAGAGCCACGCCTGTGCCTGCCGCTCTACCCGCCTTCGGCCGCATAATGAAATGAGCCTCATGGATGAGTTAGAAATTGAAGCAAGGATAGCCAACTGAGAGCTAACCGACTGGGCTAGCTGCTCAGGTAGGTTACCTGAGAGGGAATCTGACAGCTCCTTGACCAGATTCCTCTGAAGCCTGGTAAAATGTGCCAAATAATTCAGGGACCTTAAAGTAAAGGCCGCTGAAGTCAGGTACGCTTCCGCACGTCCATGCTCCTAGACTCTTTATTAGGAGGATGGACGGACGTTGAAGCCTCTGCCACGTCCTGTTGTGTAGCAGATGCCACCACCATGGCATCTACAGCCACGCCTTTAGTGAGGAACTCCTTCTCGGGTGGGGCAGACAAAAATTTGTTAGGACGAGAAGGGACTGGTTCCACGGTATCTGGATGTTCCCACGCCCGACAAACTAAATCCAGGAGCTCGTCAAAGGGCGGAGACACCCAGGAGGCGGAGGGCTGAGCCCCAAGGCCTTGAGGAGCACTGACTCATCAGCAGAGGGGTTTGGATATCCAGCCTCGTTGTTTGAGGATCTCTAAGATGTCTGCAAATGAGACATCATCCGAGGACGACTGGGACCCCTCCGCATCATCAAGATCAGTGTCCGATGTAATAGACTCGGGGGAGTCCACGTGCTTCCTCTTGCACGATCTCTTCCTTGGGGTTCCTCTGAAGACAACTCAAGAACCCTCAGGAGGAGGGGAACCCCCAATGGGGGTAACCTCAGGCCCAGGGGCTCCGCTGCCTAAGGACTGGGGAACTGCCAAAGACCCAGTCTCCACGCCCAGGGAAGGTGCCGGTAAAGCCGGAGAGATGGTCAAGAAGACTTGGCCAAGGCACTCTTCATAGCTCTGAAAGCCGGACCCCCAGAATCCTGGGAGTGTCCGGTCCCCGGAGCCATGATAGCAGACGGAAGTCCCGCAGCCGAAGCACCGAGAGGGAGGCTCGGAACCGATAGCATAGGTCCCAAACATCACCCCAGGTCCAGCCAAGAAGTCCGTGTACCAAACTCGGACCAAGGCCGGGGTTGAGTAAGGGTCGGAGCCGACCCTAAGATCTCCACCGGCTCCAACAGCACCTGCTCCCACGGAGCCGAAGCGGTCGGAGGAGGAATAGCAATGACATGGGCATAGCCATCGGCTCCAAGCCAACTGGGTCGGAGCCGAAACAAATTTTTGAAAGACTGGGGACTGGAACAGTCTTTGGAGCACCCTGTCTATGTCCGAATCTGACATCCTCGATGAGCTAGAGGATACAGAATGGGTTCGAGATGGCCTCTCCAACGGCCCCAAAGGGCTAGGGGACCGCCCGAGGCGACTCGATGACTATCGGCCAAGGAATACCCACACTAGTTTCCATCGGTGCAGAGGAGGACTTCGGCGCCGAGGAGGAAGTGTCTGAGCTGGAACCTTTGTCGGCTCCGAGACCAGTGGAGCCGAAGGTGACTCTCGATGCCCCAGCCATCGGCTCCAAAGCCAGAGGAGTTGAGACTGGTGGCATCGAGGCAGACTGTTCCGCCTCGGCTCCAAGTCCTTGGAGCCGAAGGAGAAGCCTGCCTATGTCTTTTGGCGGTCGGATCCGACGGACTGGTCGGAGCCGACGTTCTTTTCTTTTTAGCGGGAGAAGGAGAGGATGCTAAAGCTTCTTCGAATGAGGGTTTTACCAGACCTTTTAATATGAGCTTATTTTTCCTCTCTTGGAGGACCTCGAGGAAAAAGCGTGACACACGCTGCAGGACTCCTGCAAATGCTTTGCACCCAAACAATAAACACAGAGAGAGTGGTCGTCTGTGATCGACATTTTAAAGTTGCACTTGGTGCACTTTTTAAAGCCTGAAGGCCTAGGTACCTGAGACATTCCGGTGAATTAAAGTCCAAAACACAGTACACTGTAACTTATTAAGAAATTCTCTTCTTTGACCTTCTTTTAACAAAAAAAGATAAACTATCCACAATATAAAGGATCCGAGATCCCTAACAAAACAGAAGTCACCTACAATCAAAAAGACCGAAGGCCTTTACACACAAGAGGTACTCCTAGTCAACACTCACAACACAAGAATTTACTAAGTAAATTCCACCAAACTCACTCAAAACACAAGAATAGCTGTTAAAACAGCTTTTGTTGAAGAAAAATAGAAATTCCTGACAGAAAAACTAGTGAAATTAATCACTACTTAGCTCAGCCAGCTCGAGACCACGTCTTCACTTGTTAGCGGCAAACGAGATCTGGGGGACTGGTAGTGGTGCATCCTGGGATATAATGAGCTCAGCCAATAAGAGACTTCGCTCTTTGGCATAAGCGTGCCGAGTCGGAGCCGAGGGATCGGCTCTGAACCCATCAGTCAGAATGTAGGCGAGATAGGATCACATAACATCCAGTATTATGATTTTGTTCCAAACTTAACAAAAATAGATATACTGTTGTAAAGAAATAGATCCAATGTCACTAAAATATTGAACACATCAGTGCATATACACGGATGCATACGGATTTTTATGATGTTGTAGAACTGTCTGGATAAATTTCTTGGATGCATGTATAATTGTCCTTGAAACCCGTACTTAAATCCAGGCACCTATAGCTACCATACCCGTTTATATACATACATTTCCCAACGGGTAGTCATGCTATTTAGCAGGGTTGAGATGTTATTACCACATTATTCAACCTTTTATCCAGAGCCATATATTTCTATGTTCATTATACATGCATCCAAGAAATCTATCCCATATATAACATGGACCTCTTCCATAGGCTACATCATTTAGTTTAGCCCTATGCATTGGATTATCTATGCTTCCAACATCTTTCCATATGCAACATACAGGTATGGAAATGAGCTTCACCAGACAGTTCTACAACATCATAAAAATCCGTTGCTTACATGCATACCTCTGTTTGCAGTATGCACACAACTAGATGCGAGAAGGATCGGAAGTCTCGTTTATCAAGCATTATAGTATGCATCCGTGTATATGCACTGATGTGTTCAATATTTTAGTGACATTGGATCTATTTCTTTACAACAGTATATCTATTTTTGTTAAGTTTGGAACAAAATCATAATACTGGTTCTACGATTTGATTCCCTAATGTACGTTGCATCTATATATATTTTTGCAACATTGGAAACCTGGACTATCGCATATATACTGGCCAGTATTATTTCATCACATACGCTTTGCAGCCAGCATCCACTTTTACTTTTACATACACCTTTGCCACTACATACATTGCATAGTTTGAACATTGATGTGGTATGGGCAAGAGATTGTCCAGATACCTGACTATATACTATGAACACCATGTACAACCTCTAGATATGGTCAGCTAGCCACTGGCACTCTACCTTTTTGCCCGCAGTTATTATGCAATATCCTTGACACTTAATGACAACATTGTGCAGGGAAGTTGTGATCGTTAAGAATTTGGGTATATTACCGATACTCAATCTTTATTGTTAATTTAGTTTAATAATCACTACCTTACTTTACCCTCTGCACCATTATATGCATACTCTGCAGTATCTGATGCATTTGTCATCAGGCAGTTACGCCGCTAGCCACCCCTGGCAAGTCATATACTGGACTTAAGGGCATTACAATATAGATAAGTTATGATCGCCAAATATTATGTGGAATTTGGGAATATCTAACATACACTATCTCCACATTATGACCCTATTATAGTCCCTATTATATTATTTTATAAATTATTACTTGCCCCATGATTTGCACATCTTGCAGAAACTCATTTATTTGACAATAGTCATTGATGTTGTTTGGCACTCTTAGCGAGATATATATTGCATTTGTGACACCGATGCGATGTTCTTAATTGCAAACGATGTCCATGTTATTATGGTTATATAAACCAATATGATGCACATTTTCATGTATTGTGTTTATATATGTGATTTTAATATTACGTGCTATGTATACTGCATGAAAATCATTTCGTCAACAGGAAGTGACGATGTTTGTTAGCATCGAGAGATGTGAGTTTATGCTTTATATATTTAGTTCCGCATATTTTTAAAGCATAACGTCTGAGGAAGCTATTTTAAATAGTGAAAGCGCTTACGTTTTTTAGTTCTTATTTTAATAAATCTGTTTTATATTTACGAATTTCTTTCTTGGATTGTCGTATTGGGACTTATTGCATCAGCGACAGTGTTCGTATATGTGCTTTATTTGATTTTCTGCACTTGTGCTGATCCGTCTGCAGTTTTGGGACTGTTTTCATATATATATATATATATATATATATATATATATATATATGAATATGAATTCAGGATCATTTATGCAGAGTTGAACAAGAAGAACTGCAACTTTAATTTCTTAAGTGGTTTTTATCATGTGATTTTTATCAGATATTTTATTGGCCTATGATAAAAGAGAATGGTATTTAAAGTGATTTTGAATGCTTTGTAACTGTTTTTAAGTCTGAGGAAGCATCCTTGGAGACGCGAAAGCGCTTACTTTTTTGGAATAAAGAAGTCATTTTCAGTCATTTTCAGTGGTTTGCTTCGATTGTTGTGGAGTACCTGCCATTTGTTGTTTTCGTTTTAATACAGTATCTTGTTTGGAGGTATCTTAACCCCTGCAGTGTATTTTTTTTTTTTTACACACATGGAGAGAATAGTCTCCACCTTGAAAGCTGAATGGGCCAGAGATGCCAAAGACCATCCTCCAGGTACTGAAATTCCCAGGACAGATGATGCCTGAGCCCCACCCGCCCTCCACTCAGAGAGAAAAGCCGGGGCCAAGCTGTCTAATGCAAATGCTCCAAGGGGAAGTGACAGCTCTGAAAACGCTGGAGTCAAGTTCAACCCCTCAGAGCAGACACAGAGGCTTTGTCTCAGAGCCCAGCTCTGCTCCAACATAGTCGGGACCGAGTCAGGGAAGCTGCCGGAGTCGAAAAAAAATCCACCATCGGCTCCATCATCTTGGCTCTCGGGGCATTCGGATCAGTGGGCTCCAAAAGCAGTAGGTCAGATTGGAGAAGAAGCTAAGGGTCTAAAAGGTGACTGACCATGGTCCCAGTAGGGGATGGGACTGGTAAACCCCCATCTGGATCTGTCTCTGAAGGAAGTGCCTCATCAATCTGTCCACCTCCGATTCAGAAAGGCTGTGGGAAGACCTGACAGACGATGCTGTGGAAAGTAGCCTGGATGAAATCCTAGATCATCTCTTTTTATAAGGAGTCCCTGTGGTAGGAGGAGGCAGCTCCGAAGGAAAGGGAGCCCTTTGCCAAGGAAAGGATTGAGCAGACACTCTAATCTGAGGGTCTGGGATCAAACACCTTAGGAGCCTTGACTGGAGGCTCGTCCAAAGACAAAAAACATACTTTCCCGGGGAACGTTTTCTGTGTTCTCTGTCTTCTTTATGTTTCTTGGAGGGGGGGGGGGGTTCAGCCCCTGAAGAACAACCTGCAGATGGGGCTGAAGGACTTAAAGGCCCTTCAAAGAGAGTTTATTTCTCCTGCCAGCCAGTGCTCTCTGGTGAGCATGGCCGAGACTATATATGCACTTCCCGTGGAGATCAGATAAGGGAATCGTGTGCCCACAGAAAGTGCACTTTTTAAACCCTAAAGGCTTCTCAGACATCTTACAAAAGTAAGAGAAAAAAAGAGAGAAAAGATAAAGGGAAAGAACAATTCCTGCCAAAGAACATGCCAGTGGACTCTAAACTACTAAAATATATATATTTTTTTTTTATATATTTTATACCAGAAACACAGGTTAGGAGGTAGGGAGAGTAGCAGTAAAAGAAAAACTGCACAAGAAGTCAATGAACTTAACTGAAAATTCTCCAAAGGAGCTCGAGTCAGCAGACTGTGATGCTTCTCCGAAGAGTGGCAAACGAGATGTGAAGTAATCGGGGGGGGGGGGGGGACGCCATTATGGGTAGGGGAGGAGATCAAGCTTCGGAACCTAAGCTTTGAAAGCATCTGAGTTGGATCGAAGGTTGGATCCGAATCCCACAGGTAAAGGAAGAATGAAAAATGACAAAATCATATCAATACTTTAATAATGTTCTGATTTATGAACTTCAGTGAAAGAAACTAATTTAGTGTGGGCACCATGCAGATTAAATTACTCCAGTGCTGAAGTAGGATGTGAAGAACTTTAAAGATGTGCAAAGCTTGACCTTTGAGGAGTCCTCACACACAAAGGAAGATTCAATAGAATTTTGATGTCAAAACTATTATTCCTTACTTGAGCAGAGAAACATATGGTAGAGATTTCTGGGCAGGGAAGAAGACAAGGTGGGCAAACCCAAATATAGTAATCTATTCTACAGTGACCTACATGAAGAAGATCCCAATATGTTTTCTCTCAAACAAGTACAAATAGGTGACAGTGGCTTTTAGTGGATGATGAGCATCTAGCTGCAACTCAACATTTCTAACACTGTGGTTATAAATATTCATGCCACTAAGTCCTGCACAACTCATGTCCACCAGTATATCACTTATCAAAAACAATTTGGAATTTCTCTAAGGCTTTGAAACTCAGCATTGCATTCATGCTCAGTTTGACATTCAAGGACCAGTTATCTGAAGGATACTACCTAAATCAAGCACCTTAAAACCTACACAGGTCTTAGCTATGGCAGCCAACACATTACTGATGTTGTACCTTCACTAAAACAACATGCTGCACTTGTTCTGCTACCAAGAAACAAGTCAATTTACAGCTGATGCAGACTTCCACAGCTAGATCCCACCATGCTGATGGGTATAGAAATGTATTGCCTCTTTCAACATTGACACGAGAATTCCATACCATACTGAATTAACTCACCAGTACCTGTAACTCCTTAGCCCGCAATAAAATCTTATCTATTATTCTATCAACACTTTTCCTTTTAACTCTTGGTGACATGCAACATATACACTTATGACTTTCGGCTTTTCCCAGTTGGGGGTCGCCACAGCAGATCACCGGTCTGCTATTGAATGGCAGTGGATTTTTACAGTGTCGAGTTGCCAGCCCGGCGGCCAACCTTCACAGAAGGCACACACACTCACACATCCACCTGCATATCTAACGTTCACTTGACCGCAGGGGAGGACATGCAGACTCCGCACAGAAGGCACTCGAGCTGAGAATCGAACCGGAGAACCTGTTGCTGTGAGGTGACAATGTTAACCGCTGCACCACCACGGCCAACACGCAACATAGACACTAACACACTTAACACATACCTCCTTTCCAAATATAGGCACCAACACACTTAACACATACCTCCTTCTCAAAAACATGCTGAAGGACGTGCTATGTAAATCATGCTATTTTTTCACTTCCCAGTAAGGCTACCCTTTTCCCACTCCTACACCTTCTGTTACAAACTTCCCCAGTATAGTGTACCTTCTTCCCCTATTAAGTTTTTGTATCTTTTTCTTCAAATGCATTTGATTCATCTAAAAAAAAAAAAAAAAAAAAAAATAAAACCCCCACACATTTTCTGCTCTAACTGGTAATGACAACTCATATAAATCCCAAAATAAAAACTTCACATCACTCTTTTCTCTTCTACCTCCTACTTTCCATCTATCTTCTTATTCTGGAAGGCCACTATTAACTCACCGCAATTCCCTTCCTTTGTGTTACTTCTCCCCCAAAACAGTTCAAACCCTTGGATCAGCCAGCAGCAACAAAGCCATGACAGATAGATGCATGCATGCCAAGCAGCACATGCTGCAGCTGGAAGTGGGCATGTACAGTAGTAAGTGTATTCAATGCATAGATGCACTGCGTGTGTGTGCACACGTCCAGAGATATCAGCACCATGTGCCAAACCTAATCACTGCTACAGGGAATCAAGCACTTGTTTAGTGCCATTACTATGCCTCTTTTACTCATGAATCTACATTCTCAGTAGACTAACATAGTTAAAGAAATAATGCTCATTCAAACTCATCCTCCTTCAGCACGAAAGGATGATAGCCTTTAATCATTTTACATTACGCCCACTGATTCTTACTCTGAAGATTCAACGCATCATCTTTGCACACTGGGCCTTACGCACAGGGCTTACAGTGTACCAACATTTTAGCATCAGTTTCATTATCCAACCTACAGTCACCCAAAAACACAGTACTTAAAACTGACACTCTTGCAACACCTTATCCTATAATCTCTCATACTGCTGCAGCCACTGCATGAAGTCTTCAGTCTGACTAATACTACCATTCAAACAGAAAATGTGCATCATAAAGAGCCAGCCTTCCCAAAACAATTCAAAACTACACATTTCTCACTTTTTAATATGGACCTTTTTCTGTTGCAGATCAAGCATAAAAGGCAGTTAATATGTTTGAGTAATACCTCCTGAGTTCACACCTTTTCCTTCCTTTTTATGTACTTTTTTTTTTACACACAGGAAATCTAAATGTGATAAAGCACTCAAATTAAGGAGTGCATCACCCTTGCTGTCTACCACTCAACCTCATCTCAACACAACTTCCTACAGGTCAACATCCAGAGCTTTAACTTCTTTCTTATCAATCAATGTAATTTAAAATATTTACCTCTGCAGTAACCACATTACAATTTTCCTGGCGTTTAGGGTACCCCAAATCATGTTTCCAGTCAAAAGTCCTATTTAAAAGCAGGAGGTCCTTCCTCAGACTTATTATTAGCATCAAAAAATCCAGATCAAAAGAAACCAACCAGCTCTCTGATCACCACAACTGCTTCACAGTGCACAGTTTCCAAAGTGTCTTCTTTACTAAAATGTGTAACAGTGGATGGCCTGATAATGTCTGCTTCGACTCCACTGTCCAGTGAATACATTCCATGATATTCAGCTTTGGCTGCAAGACTTACACCACTGATTACAAAAATCAGTACAGAAAATGCATGGACAACTCCTATTCTCTTATCCTTCATATGGTAGATCCTGTTTTCTACAAAATCTCACCAAGATGCCACTGCTATACAAAATGTATTTTACACAGCATACATCAATGGAGAACAGCAAGATAAATAAAAAAGGCAGCAAACCTCACAGGCCCCAGGATAAAAAAAAATGTCCAAACCTAATGTATGCAGTAGCGCCAGGACTGAAAAAGAAAGGCAGTGTAGAATCCTCCTGACAAACTCTCCTACAACAGGATTAGGCCAGGCTTGGGGGCAGGAAGGTTCCCCTATCACAGAAGGTAGTAGCAGTCATCCACAAAAAACACAAACTGATGAGCTTAAAAAAAAAAAAAAAAGAGCCATAAAGATGACAGAGGGGACTACAGAGGATAAGGAAGAAATTATGTATTATGCAGGAAGCCCAGAACTGCTATCTAAAAGATATTTAAAAAGATAAGAAATTAGAAGAAAGAAAATACTTGCACAAGAAAAACTGTCATAAGTTCATAGGTTATTACTAGACTAATGACCACCACAGCCTTTATAAGCCTAGCCAAGCAACCCAACCCAATTTTTCCCCAAATACCTTGGATGGCTCATAGGTTATTACTAGACTAATGACCACCACAACCTTTATAAGCCTAGCCAAGCAACCTAACTTTTCCCCAAATACCTTGGACGTCTATTTGGAAAGATTATGTCAGTAAGCAGGTAGCTAAGGGTTTTTTGTGCGTGTGTGGGGGCGGGGGGCTTCTTAGTTGGAAGATATTTTACTTACGATCAGCCAATGCCCAGAGATATGGGGGCCACACTTGGGTTGAATTTATGATTTCCCATCCAGTGGTCAAGGTTCCATTTGAAAAATGTAAGGGATAAACTCCACTTTACACAGATGGGAAAGAAGCTGTAAAAAGCTTCAGATAAAAATCTGTATTCATTGCTACAACAAACTTATGAAAAACATTACACAGATGGCAGAACTTTGGACCACCTGGAAAAAAAAAAAAGCAACAGAGGAGTGGGAAAATACGAAGAACAAAACTCAAAGATTTTTAAAAGGTATATTATATATATATATATATATATATATATATATATATATATATATATATATATATATATATATATATATATATATATATATATATATATATATATGAAACATTGAAATGGGAAACGAAAAGAGATCTGGTGTGATACAATATTTATGCAAAGGCCAAACTAATAAATATAAAAAAGCAACCACAAAGATATTTAAAGAAAAATATAAGCAAAGGCACCTGGATATGGAACTTTTCACAATACAAAAAGAAAACAAAGAGGGACTATAGAAAATAGGATTAGTAAGGTAGACGTTAAATAAGTTTAATAAAATTTAGTAAAATAAAGTTATAGAATAATACAGATTATCTGTGAAGTGAAGGATTTAGTGTGGAGAATCAACACAGGCAGTGTCGCATCATGACAGAATTACAGGTCCCCACATTAAAGAGCAACAGATGGAGCAGGAAGCACTGAAGATTTGTAACATGATGATGCTCTATAGCCTTCTGCAGGAGACTAATACAAAAGTCCAGATGAAGCTGCATAGCAAAGATTTAGTCCTGTGTAAGAATTACTTGCATACATATCCCAGACACTAATCTGGTTATAAAGAAAAACAACACTCCTTAAAAATGAGCCAGCAAGTCATCCTAAGAACTACAGACCAAAAGAATAGTTGTGTAAACTCTTAAAACAATCATATGTCCTTCTCTTTTATGTGGCAGTATTCTTTACATACGGGTTGTATTCAGCCCATCGATCTGACGTCCAGCCTCTATACAAAAGCTTACAGCCACTACCAGTACACGGGATGCTACACGCAGGTATGGACAACGTCAGCCATAAAAGGGACATCCACATGTACCATCCTCAGAATAAGTTGGCCCTTTGAGGAACAAGAATCCTAAGGCCAAAAGAGGCACCATCCTAGGAAGAACCAAGCTGTAGGGGGAATGTGGGTGAGACAGAATACTGCAACATAGAAAAGGACATCTATGGTTACGGTAAGATTTTGCATAACTATTCTGTCTTCTATTCAATGTTGCAGTATTCCTTACATATGGGAGAGTGCAAAAGCTCAAAAGAAACCCAGGGAGGAGGAGGGAGTAGCGGAAGAAAGTAAAGAAACATTTTCAGAATTGTTCTAGCAAACCCTACCCTGGATTTAGGGATATCATCCAACTTGGAATGTTTAGTAAAAGTATGAACAGAGGACCAAGTAGCAGCTTCCAAAATGGAATGGGCATCTATGCCTTTAAAGAAAGTCCCTGATGAGGCAACAGACCTGGTGGAATGGGCTCTAACTGATGGTAGAGATTTCCCATGAAAGTCATAGCAAAACACAATAGCTTTAGAAATCCAATAAACAGTCTGTTTGGAAACAGGTAAACCTCAGAGCCCTGGGATAAAAGGACCAAAGACTATCAGACTTCCTAATAGATTTTTTTTTTTTGGTCAAGGTAAAATCTGAACTGCCTATGCACATTTAAGGAATGTAAAATCCTTTTACTAGAGGATTGTGGTGAAGGGAAAAAGGTCGACAATTGAATGGACTGGTTAAGAGACCAGTCATTCACCACTTTAGTCATGAAAGATGGATTAGTTCTCAAAGACACACCATCCTTGTGGAAAACCAAGAAAGGGGGAGAAGCCATCAAAGCCTGAATCTCGGAGACCCTTGTAGCAGAAGTCAATGCTAGCAGAAGCACTGTTTTCTAAGTGAAAAAGTTTAGAGAAGCTGAGGCCACTGGCTCAAAGGGAGCCTGGGTAAGCTTCTCTAAGGCATAGTTGAGATCCCAAGGAGGAGGCACTGGTTTTCTGGAGATGTTCATGTGTAAGATGCCTTTAAGGAAAAGTTTAACCTCCAGTCTGGAAGCTAACATAGGTATCAATGGCAAACAGGCAGACATAGCAGTGCAGTGGACTTTCACTGAGGAATGAGAGAGGTCACTGTTAAGCAATTTACACAGGTAAGAAAGTACTACGGGAATGTCTGCAGGAAATGGGTCTTGATTTATTTTATGGCACCAGACAGAAAATCTTCTCCATTTGAAAATTTAAGAATTCCTAGTACTGGATTTCCCGGCCTCCTGCAAAACCCTAAGCATGTCCTGCGAGAAAAGGTGCCCAAAAGGGATAAGAAGTTGATCGCCCACAAGGCCAACTACACAGTTGATAGATGTGGATGGATCAAGGATCCCTTGTCCTGTGTGAGTAGGTCCAAATGGTGTGGCAACTTGTGGTGATGGCACTTGGCTAATTGCAGAAGAGGGAACTAGTGTGGTCTTGGCCAAAAAAGGATCACCAGCAAGATTTCTAGTCTGTCCTATTGAATTTTCAGCAGGCCTTTCTGAATGAGGGGGAAGGGGGAATGCACAAAGAAGCATCACCTTCCATGAAAAAGAAAGGGTGTCCACCTTCCAAGCCTGCGGGTGAAGGACCCTGGCAAAAAAGAGAGAAAGTTGTCTGTTCTGAGGGGAGGCAAAGAGGTCCATATCTGGAGTATCCCACCGAACTAAATCCAGAACACATTCCTGTGGAGCATGCACTCATGGGATTGTGTCATGGATCTGCTTAATGTGTCTGCACTGAGTTCTGAGCTGAGGGGAGGTACACAGCATGCAATGTTACCTTGTACTGGATAGCCAATTCCCATGCCTTGAGGACTAGTCAACAAAGAAGCTAAACTTTGGTCCCCCCTTGCTTGTTTACGTACCAGAGGAGGTGGTATTGTCTGTTAGAATATTGAGAGGTCCAGGTAAGAAAACGGTGTGAAATGTTTGCAAGGCCAAAATCAGAGTCCTCATCTCCAGGATGTTGATGTGCTCTCTCTGTGAGAAGGGGAGCAAAGACCCTGTACCTTCCTAGAAGCAGATTTGGCTTCCCAACCTATGTCTGAGGCATCTGTAAAGAGCTGCTGAGAAGGCTGGGGTATGAGAAGAGAAACGCCTGGATTCTGAGAGTGCTGCAAGACCCACCAAAAGACCTCTGTTTTCAGGCAAGGGAGAAGAGGAACCAAGACATCCAAAGGATGAGCATGCAGAAACCAAGTTGTCTTGAGAAACCACTGAAACTTTCTCATGTGTAGCTTTGCAAAAGGCAGCATGAGAATAGTGAAGGCCACGAATCCTAGCAGTCTCAAATTCCCTGGCCGAGATGGAAGGAAGAGGCAAAAGGGTCTCCATGTAGCCTGTAAGAGACAGAACTTTGTCTGTAGGGAGGTAAACCATCATCAAATCTGTTCTAACCGGCACCCTAAGAAAATGAGATGCTGAGTAGGGGTAAGACTGGGGTTTTTTTTAAATTTATTGTAAACCCAATGTCCTGAAGAAAAGGAATGGCTTGTCTGAAGTTTACTTTTAGTGATCCAGATTGCTGGCTAGAAAGAGATGTTCATCTAAATAAGGATAAACCTGAATCCCTCAGACCCTTAGGAAGGCAATGGCCAGAGCCAAGCACTTTGTGGAAACCCTTGGAGCAGTGGAAAGACAAAGGCAAGGCAGAGAACTGAAAGTGCAAACAGCCCACAGAGAAACGCAAGAATTTCCTGTACCAAGGGTAGATTGGGATACGCAGGTAAGCATCTTTGAGCTCCAGAGAAGCCAAGTAGGAGTGAGGAGGAACTAGGTAAAAAAGATTTTGAAGAGACTGCCTCCGAAAAGAAGGCACTTTCAGGAAGGTGTTTAAGTGGGAGAGATCTAGGATAGGCCTCCAAGAACCATCCTTTCTTGGGACAAGAAACATCCTGGAGTAAAACCCCTTTTCCTTTTTCTTCTGGAGAACAGACTAAATAGTGCCTTGGCTGAACAGTTGAACTAGTAGCTGAGGAAACAGATAAAGCTGGCAGGAAGGGGGCAGAGGTATCCCCGGAAAGGGTGGATGAATCTTCCAAGTCATAAAATATCCTTTTCGAACAACAGAAAGAACCCAAAAATCCTGAGTGATCTCCATCCAGGCTGAAAGGGAGAGAGAAAGGTGAAGAGAAGTGCACGACTTGGAAGAAGGGCTTGGTTGTCACAAAGAGCTGGGTCCTGCCTGAAAAGGCTGCTGAGGAGGAGGAGCAGGAGCAACAGATTTTGATTGAAGAGATCTCCTGGAAGATTTCTTAGACCTAAGTCCAGAAGAAGCAGAAGAGGAGGAACAAGTAATTCTTCTGACAAAGGAAGTTTTGGTAGGAAAATTCCAATGGAAATTGGGGAATGGGGAAACAAGTGTTTTAAGCCTTGGAGCTCTTTTACTTTTTCCTGCAGAGATTTAAAAAGTTCTGCAGCAGCTGAGCTAAAAACAGGCAGAATTATCTGAAGGAGCATCACACAGTTTGGCCTTTATGTCAACAGGTAATGACTGAAGCCTCAACCATGAATGCCTTCTAAGAACTGATGCAGAAGCCACAGCCCTAGAAAATGCCTCCACTGCATCATAGGTGCACCTAATTGAATGTCTAATAGAATGTCTAGCTACCTGGGAGGATGCAGACAAATCAGGGAGAACCTGAGATTTCGCCTCTGAGTCAGGTAATTGGGTCAAGGCCTGTGATGCCAGAGAAAGCAAAGCCAGAGAGTACCTGGACATGTGTGTCTGGTAATTAATGGCTCTAATAATTAATGGGAAGAAATTTATACCTTCTTACCCAGCCTTTCTAATATCTTGCTTTCCTTATCAGAGGGAAGCAGTTTAGCAGAAGGAGGCAAGCGACAGGATTTGTCAGACAATGGAGAACTCAGCTGCGTCAGTACAGAGACATTTATAAAAAAACTTACAGTCATCAGGGACCTTATAAAATCTGCCAGGTCTCTTGGGGGCAGGGGCTTGGGAGTCAAGAATTTTAGAAGATGATGCAAAGGCATCCAGGAAAGCAGGAAGAACTGGCCGAACTGCAGAAGGTGCAGGGACTTCCACTTGAAGTAGATCATAGTAACGTTTTTCTTCAGAGATCTGGGAAGAATCCTATTTAAAGAATTCACTCATCTTAATAGTTTCTCTAAAAGAAAGCTCTTCTATAGGGGAATCTCCCCCATTAGACTCCTCCTCCACAGGAGAAGCATATTCCAGAAGAGAAGGAATCTGAGTAGAGTATGCCAGACAGTATTCATCACAAGAGGAATCTTCAGAGTCAGATTCAAGGACCTAAAACTCCTAAGTCTGCACAGAGGAAAACCCAGACCCAGAAGCCAGTACTGCAGAAGCAAAAAAAGGAATAGGGAGGGAAGATGAAAAAGCTGAAGGCTTCAAAGTCATCAAGGCCTTAATAAGGCCCTGCAAAAATGCATCCCAATCTGACTGAGCAGTAGAAGGGATATTTGGATGTTTGCTTTTGTTTCTTTTTAACATGTTTCTCCACTAGAGAAGAGGCCCGAATGTAGGCCTAATGTCCGGTTGATCCCTAGACAGAAGGGCAGTAGCGTCACCCAAGTTGTCCATATAACAAGCCACAGTTCCCCCAAGTAACCCAAACTAGACGTCTGCATAGCATCAGACATACTAGGATCCACATCCGTGATGGCTTCCCCAGAGGTACCCACTGAAGAAGTGGACCCAACCTCCAAACGTACCACCACATCTTCACCGGACCTCAAGCGGAACGTCAGAGGAGGAAGGTGCAGCCAAACAGGATTCAGGCCTTAACTTACTTCCCTTTCTCTACAAACTCGGCTCAGCCAAGGGACTCCCGGAACCCCCCATCACATCCATGAAAGATGGCTACACAAGGTCTTTGGCATGAAGGCATGGCAAATAGATCAGGAACGGTGATCATGACTAGGCCCCAAACAAAACAAACAAAGCTTGTTACAGTCTTTATGTGGAATCTATCTTCCACACTTACACTTGCTCTTCCTGGATAACGAACAGTAGCAAATGGCAGTAGCAATTATACAAATCCTCAATGGGGTACTTAGCTGAAGCTGGAAGCAAAACAAACTAAGTCCGACTGCAGACCATATGAAAGAGTCAACCTTTACAAATGGCAGTGAAAAAGTTCTGAGGATGGTATGTGCAGACGTCCCTTTTACATGCAATGTCCCACATACTGGCAGTGGCTATAAGCTTTTCTATACAGGCTGGACACTGGGTCGATAGGCAGAAAACAACCTATATGTAAATAATACTGCAACATGGAATAGGAGAACATCTCGTCATCTGACAATATACAAACTATATGCTGGAAATGTTGCAGACACAGTTTATAGCCATTTAGAAAAAAACTCAAATTATGGAAATAGAACAAAAGAGCAACAAAAGAAAGTCATATGGAACAAAGGATCATTTGTTGCTAAATAAAGACATAAAAGAATTGTAAAAAGGGGAAGAAGTCATGTATTACAAAAAAGCATATGACAGCATCCCACATTCATGGATAAATGAATGCTTATGGATGTACAAGATTCAACTTGTATGGATCGGTTTTATTACAGTGACCATGAAACAGTAGCAAACCACTTTACAGTTAAAGCCATGGCAAAGGGAAAATTATCCCAGGGCTAAAAATTCAAACGGAGACAATTCCCTGCCCTTAACCCATTAAGCTGTTTACAAACAAGATTAGGCTATGGTTACAATTTGGCTCCCATAAAACAAGCTTAAAGATTCCTCATCTACTTTTCGTGGATTACTTAGAACTATAAAGCTAATCAGATGAGGAGTTGAAAAGTTACAAATGGTTAGAACTTTCTTATACCATCTGAGAAAGACATCTGGTCTTGACAGATGTGCAAATGTAAAATTTTAAACATGAAAGTTGCAGCATCAAGAAAATATCATCTGGGGCATGAATGTGCAAAACATGAACAAATGCGAATAAAGCACAGTAAGGAATACTATAGAAGACTACAAAGGACATTGAAGACTATCCAGACATCAAGGAATAAAGTACAAGCTATACATCAATTTGCTCTTTCTGTTCCAACCTTTAGTTTTGGGGTGATCGACACTGTTGCAGTCATCACATTTGGGTTATCTGCTTGCAGTAGCCCTCAATCGGCCTGATTATCAAAGTCTTGGGTCCTGCGTCAGTTGCTGTCTCATCTTCCGTCAGGTAGTCAGGGGTATAAAGCATGCAGCCGACGCCATTATATCAGTTTTTCTTGCCCCAGATGTCAGGTGCCCCCCTAATGGGAAGAAATTAAATTATATATATATATATATATATATATATATATATATATATACACACACATACACACACACACACACACACACACACACACACACACACACACACACACACACACACACACACACATACAATGGTATACCTCCAACAAGAAGGCAAATACACCAAAAAGCTTTTAAGCACAGTAAAGGAAAGTAGAGAAGTCAGGGGGCTGGAGGGAGGGTAACCAGGACTGCAACAGTGCATACACTCGAACATCTACATTTATGGTAAGTGTACACAACTGTACTATGATCTTTGTGTTTCACTGTTGCAGTCATCACATTTGGGTAGATTCCCAAAGCTAAGGACGGGAGGAGGAATTTGATAGGATTACGGCCAGCTATAAGGCCCTGCAAGACTGCAGTGGCAAAGCCAGCTCTGGATTTAGAGAAACATGGCAAATGGTAATGCTTGGTGAAAGTATGTACAGAACCTTCAGGTAGCAGCTTCTAGGATGTCCCTGGTAGGGACACCTCTGAGAAAGGCTGCAGAGGTAGATGCAGCCCTGGTTGAATGGGGTCTAATCCCCTGTAGGATAGGTTTTCCATGGTGCTTATAGCAGAAATGAATGCAATGGCCTATTCATTTAGAAATAGTATGCTTTGAAATAGCCTCCCCCTCTGCCCTTGCAGCAAATGCCACCAGCAGTTGTTCAGATTTCCTTTGAGGTTTAGTCCTGTCCAAGTAAAATCTAAGTTGTGTGTGCACATCTAAGGAGTGCAGTATGCATTCCCCTTTGTTCTGTAGATTAGAGAAGGATGGCAAATGAATGGATTGATTAAGAGCCACACTGCATTCAAAAGACATGAGTGAATGGGCGTGTCTTCATTGAAGGTTGGGCATCGGGCTGGCACCTCGGCACCGTAAAAATCTACTGCCAGTCATTAGCGGCCCGGAGTTCCGATATGGCGACCCCTAACCGGGAAAAGCCAAAAGAATAACTGTATACCACCTTGGGCATGAAGGAGGGATTGGTCCTGAGGGACACCCTGTCCACATGAAAGATGATGAAAGGCTTCACTGCCATAAGGGCCTGTAATTCAGATACTCTTCTTGCTGAAGTGATTGCTAAAAGGAAGGCAGTTTTCCAAGAAAGGAATTTTAACTCTGCACTTGCAGCTGGCTCAAAAGGAGGAAGAGTGAGTTTTTCCAATACAAAGTTAAGATCCCAGGCTGGAGTTGGGGCTCTCCTGGGTGGTCTTAAGTTTTTGGCCCCTCTGAGGAATTGCTTGAACAGTGGATGAGAGAAGAGGGGTGGTTCTGTGTTGTAATGAGCTGAAATGGCTGAGGTGTGAATTTTGATGGAGGAAAAAGAAAGGCCCTTGTGAAGCATCTCATTTAAGTACTGAAGAATCTGAGGTAAGTTGGGTGCTGCTGTGCCCATCCCTCGAGTTTGGTTCCAGGCACAGAATCCTTTCCATTTTTCAAAATAAGATTTTCTAGTACTAGGCCTCCTTGCCTCCAAAATGACATCCAACACTTGTTTACTGAGGGATGGTAATGGAGAGATTAGATAATTAGCCAGGCTGCTAGGTTCAGGGTTTGACGCTGAGGGTGCAGAATCTGGCTCTCCTGCTGTGACAGCAGGGTAGGGGTCTGAGGCAGATGTCATAGAGCCAGCAGTGACACACTGCACAAGAGAGGGTACCAGTGTTGGTGTGTCCACTCTGGTGCAATCAGTATGGTCGTTGGTTTGTCCTGTTTGATCTTTAGTAGTACTTTGGAGAGAAGAGGCAGAGGGGGAAAGGCATAAACAGATAAGATTCGTCCAGCTGAAGGACAGAACATCCACTTTCCAAGTTTGTTTGTGGGGAGTCCTTTTGCAGAATTTGTCCAATTGGTAGTTCTGGGGGGAGGCAAACAGGTCTATATCTGGGCTCCCCCATTTGTTTCTCAACATGTTGAAAGTCTTTGGTTCCAGTTTCCACTCATGTGGGTACATGAGATTTCTGCTTAATTCGTTTGCCAGTGTATTTAGTTTTCCTGGCAGGAATTGAGCCTGTAGATGCACTTGGTAGCTCAAAGCTGTGTTCCACAGAGCCATGGCTAGTCTGCAGAGGGGGTAAGAAAGGGTACCTCTCTGCTTGTTTATGTACCACATAACAGTGGTGTTGTCCGTCTTTACCATTTACTGTCCTGGAAGAATGTGGTCCTTGAAGGCTGTCAGAGCGTTCTGTACAGCTAACATTTCTTTTTGATTGATAAGCAGGTGCATTTGACTTGGGTTCCATTTGTCCTGAATGCACTTCCCTGTCAGGTGAGCCCCCCATGCATAGTCTGAGGAGTATGTTATGGTTTGGACGGTGGGGGTAGAGTGAATGGTAGTCCTTTGTTTAGGTGGCAGGCCTCTGCCCACCAAAGGAACTCTAACCATAGGCAAGGTATGACAGGAATCATTGCTTCTAGATCCTGAGAATGTTGACACCATAGATTTTTTTTAGATACCACTGTAGTTTCCTCATATGCAGTCTTGCATATGGAATTAGTAGAATGCAGGAGGCCATGAACCACAAGGCTTGCAGTATTTGCCTTCCAGATAGCAGGGTTTTTGTGGCCATTAGTTTGAAGTACTTTGTCAAATGAATTTGTTTCTCTGGAACGAAGAAAGCCATCTGGGAAGTTGTGTTCTGGCTTGCTCCCAGGAATATAATTTGTTGACAGGTTACCAGATATGATTTATTTTCGTTTATGGTGTACCCCAGACAGGTTAGCACCTTTTGTACAAATGCCAGATGATTCAAGAGTATGTCCTGACTTTCTGCTGAATTAGACAATCGTCCAGGTATGGATATATTTGAATATTTCTTTGCCTGTAAAATGCAATGACTGGAGCTAGGCACTTTGTGAACACCATGGGCGCAGCATATAAGCCAAAGGGCAGTGCAGAGAACTGATAGTGCATGTAGTCTGCTTTGAAGCGTAGGTATTTTCTGCAAAGTTCCCTGATTGGAATGTGCAGGTAGGCTTCCTTTAAATCCAGTGTTGCCAACCAGGTATCTTTGCCTAGCACAGGAAGCAACTGGTGAATAGTTAGCATCCTGAATTTTGGAATCACCAAAAAGGTGTTTAAGATAGAACGGTCCAGGATAGGACGCCATGAATTGTCTTTTCTGGGTACCAGGAAAATTCTTAAGTAGAAACCTTGTCCCTTTTCCTCTTCTGGTACAGTCCGAATAGCCTTTATGCTTAAGAGAGAGAGAGTACTTGCTTTTGAGCCTCTGCCCACTGATTTGGGGGTAGATTTGGCCAACCATTTGGGGTTGGTAAAGTGTGGAAGTGGAATCTGTATCCTTGGGAAACTATATTTAAAACCCATTTGTCCTGGGTAATGAGTTCCCAGTTTCTGGCCTGCAGAGCAATCTTTCCCCCTAAAGGAGCAGTCAGTTGAGAAGTGCTTGGAAGTTTTAAAGTGAAGTCACTGAGACAGCTTACTATAGGGAGGAGTCTTACTACTCCCTGATTTGGGAGTGGGAGCCCCCCACTGCTTAGTCCTGTGCATACCCTGGGACTGAAGCCTGGGTGTTCTGCTGGTTTTGGTTTTGGACTGAGAAGGCCTGGAAGAGACAGGAAAGGACCAATTCTTAGAGGGCCAATGCCTACTAAATCTTGTAGGCTGTACTTGTAGGAAATCTTTAACAGTTTGCATAGATTTAGCTTTTTCCAGCATCTTTTTAAGAACTTCTTCTGCTTTGTTGCCAAACAGGCGGTCCTGATTTAAGGAAGCATCCAGCAATTTAGCTTTAACATGATCTGGCAAAGATTGCTCCTTAAGCCAAGCATGCCTTCTAAGTACAGCCCCAGTGACAGCAGCCCTGCAAGATGCCTCTAGTGAATCAAAACCACATTGCAAAGCATGTTTTCCAACTTGTTAAGCAGAATGCATTAAATCATGTAAATTCTTATTTTCAGCACAGTCAGGAATCAACATCATTTTCTGTTTAAGCTATCCAACAATATGTTGCTGATACTTTAACATGTGAAACTGACAGTTTAAGGCCCTAATGGCAAAGGTAGCAGAAGTGTATACCTTCCTGGAGTCTCTATCAGAAGTGGTAGGATTTTTGGCAGCAGTAGCCTTAATGCCCTTGGGTCCCTGTGAAATGATCTCAGGATCCGCAGTAGGATTTTTAAAAAGGAACTTGAGAGTCAGGAACTCTGTAATATCCATCAGGTTTTCTGGGAGCAGGAGGTAAAGAGTTGGGGCCAAACTACATTCCGAAAAGGCATCATCAACAATGTCTAGTACAAGAGGGATAGCTAAAGGCCTGTGTTGAGGCAGGAGTTAGAAATCCCTAAGCCTCTTTTTAGAATCAGCGTAATCCTGGCTTTCCCAGAGAAAATGCTCCCTAAGAGTATGCAAGGCTTCACCAAAAGAGAAATCCTCTGGGGGAGGAAGCAGAGGGGAATAGAGACCGCTGCATCAGAATCCTCATAAGTAGATAAGGGCAAATCCTGGTCATCAGAGGAAAAAGAAATTTCAGAATCCTGGTCAGAAGTATCATAAGCAAATTCAGTCCTAGGTCTCTTAGAAGGGGAAGGTTGGCTTCCCCTGATTAAAGTAATAAGGTCTTCAGCCATTCTTATCATTTGTTTTTTAGGCATAGAGGCCTGACTATGCTTGTCTGGGTGTCGGTTTTCTAGGCATGGTTCGAGTTTTATGTCTTGAAGAAGACGGCGTCGGTTTAATATGCAAGTCAGTAGGCCTGAACGCACCCTCAGAAGCTGGTGCCTGCACAGCGGCTCCGGACCCATCCAAGGTAGAGACATCCACAAGTTCCACAGTTGAAGCATCTCGCAGCATACCAGACTCCGAATGAGTCTCAGTAGAGGCCTGCGAATCTGAATTAGCAGGTATCAGGGGCTGCAAAAGAGCCTCACTGAGTACCGGCGAACTGGCGACTGGCTTAAGAGAAGCGTCGTCGGCAGCTTTGGGCCTAGGTGGCCTGTCTCTGTCTTTAACTTTGCGTTTTTTTTGGAAAGTCGGTAGTCGGATGGCTTACCGAAGACATACCTGGATAATTGAACCGAGTACCAAAATATTTAGAAGCGTAAATATATGGACGATGGATAGTTTGTTGCTTAAATAAGGCACAAAACCGACAGCGAGGTACATTGTGGTCAGGGCCTGGGCAAGGAATACAGTACGAATGAAAATCTTTATGAGGTATTTGCTTTCCACAAGAAATACAATTATTGACTTTTACTGACATTGGTTTAGAGCAAGAAAATGTATCCCTAATGGGGTACTTACCTCTAGTTTAAGACTTCGGTTCTGAAACTCAAAAATGAAAATTTCAGGAGTTGGCCAACCGGCACTTGCGAACTGCTTCTGCTTCAGGCACTGCACAGCAAGAAAGACTGATGTAATGGCGTCGGCTGCATGCTTTATACCCCTGACTACCTGACGTCATGAAAGATGAGACAGCAACTGACGCAGGACCCAAGACTTTGATAATCAGGCCCAACTGAGGGCTACTGCAGGCAGATAACCCAAACGTGATGACTGCAGCAGTGAAACACGAAGAACATCTAGAAGAGGGGGTGTTGCAGAAGACTGAACCTCCTGACCCAAAGGGGTAGGAGCCGAAGGGGCACCCATCAGAGTCTACCCTGAGACAATTCTCACCACATCTTCTGTGGCGCTCCTGGAAGAGAGTGGAAAATTCCTAAGGGGATCTAAGTCTCTACAAAAAGGGAGGGGAACCCTGCAGGGAACTGATCTACTGAAGGGGACCATCTAATCCTTGGAAGGTAAACAATACTAGATGGAGTAAGCTGATCAATTGGCTTATGCATCAGATCTGAAGAAGTCTGATCCAAGTCTTTTTTCTTTTGCTTCTGATTCTATGTTGAGGTCAAATCTTATGAATTCCTTTTTGTGAGCTTTGGATCCAAGGTTGAGGCCAGATCTGAAAATTTTGTCTTTTTCCTTTAAAGATTCAAAGGAGAAGTTGGATCAGGAGGAGGCCTATTTTTTGGCTGCACCGAAGCCTTAGAGGAAGAGGCAGGAGAGCTCAAAGAAGGAGATTTAGATTAAGATTTTTGGGGGGACACAGATCCAGATAAAGCCACTCAGAAAGAAGGTAGAAGCCCTTTCAATATCAACTTATTTTTTCCCTCTACTAGGGTTAATCCCGTGACAGAGCAACCTTCTTATAAATGGAGAGGAGCCAGGCAATACACACAGTGTGGGCATATGACAATGGTATCTTGTGCCTGCATTTAAGACATTTTTTGAATTCAGTTGGATTTTTTTTCTCTGCCATGGTAGGAACAACAGTTTTTAAGGAGAAAAAAAAAATCAGCAGTAGAAATTAAATACTTGTTTTAAGTGATAGGAAGGAAAAGGATGATAAGCAAAACTACACTGCGTATAAAGAAACAAAAGGAAAAATACTAACAATAGTAGTCGAAGGTTCAAAAATGTATGGAAGGAGAAAGAGTGATATTTAAGTAGACAGTGTCAAAAGGATAGGTGATTAGGTAAGGGATTAAAGAATAAAAGAAATATAAATGTTTCTCTAGGAAAAAATAGAAAATTCAAAACTTTACAAATTTATCTGCTTAAGAGTAACTGTCACCATGTCTTTTTAGTACAGTGGCAAACGAGATCTGAGGTACTTGTGATTGGAGCATTATGGGTAAGGAAGAAGGTAGAGGGATTTTGGTTGCCACGAGCTTTAACAATGGCTGAGTCGGATCCGAGGGATCGGATCCAAATCCATCAGTTAAGGATAGAATGAAAACTGACATTGGATCCAAGGTTTTTCTGACAACTACAAACTATGAAGGAAAAAGGTAGGTTGTACTCTCCACTAATATCCAACCTTTATAGAAAAAGAAGAAAAAAAAAATAAAGCAGCCAACATACCAAACAAGTGTAAAAATCACTGAAGGATGACTGCCATTTTAGCCATATACAGAATATTTTGATTTGTACCAAAGCAAACATCTTCCATCCAGACTGCATGAATGTTTTGAGGCAGTCTTTAAAATACAGCATACCTTAGGAGGCTTGCACCATGGCCACTATTAAATGACTAGAGCCTTACTAGCAGACATACTTTCTGAAGGTTCAGATGTCATGGTATTTGTCCTTATGGATGAAGCAACAACCTTATTTTTCTCAGGAGACGAATTATGTGGGTGGACCAACTTCTTGATTACAAATGGGAACCTAGGCCATCTGGTCCACAGGGGAATTTAAAATTATCATAATAAAATTAATTCACAAAAATGCCAGAGGGAGGGTTGGCAATATACCAGAGAACACACTCAGGAGTGCCTGAAGACAACCTTCTGTTAAAAGTATAATAGAAAAAGCATTCTTGCACAAAGATATTCCACTTAAGACAAACAAAGGCTATCCCTACTTTTAAATAAAGATTTTGTGGACTTGCAAGCCAAGAAGCCACTCATGTAGGTCTTCAGCTCCCAAACAAGTTGTCCCCTAAGTAGTTCTACTTCCCTGGAATATTACTGGCAATCCTATAACGGGACAAGTGAATAGGAAAGTCAAAACTATCAATGCAAATGAATTTATTTCAAGTGGACCTGCAGTCCCACCACTGGACAGTCCTATACTTTTATTAGTTAAAAATTCAAGTTCTGATTCTGTCTTGGAAGAAAAGCACTAGTAATCAAAAGCCAGTACTGCTAGCCCTTCTGAAAAACATGGCAGGTCAGCAATAATCTCTACCATCATATTTCTCATTTGTGCAAACCCTTATGTTACTTTACAATTCACCTACAGAAGATTATTGGAGTGAAAAAGCATAACTACAGTAAGCTCTCGGTTAACTGGCACCCATGGGGATTGGTAGATGCCGAATAACTGTAGTTTCTAGTTGCCTGAGAGTTGCTATTAAAAATAGGCCTAATACTATACCCTATACTATTTGTTTGGTCTGACTTGTTCTTAGGTTGGCGAGAGAGGGAATTTATTCCTATCTTCCTTTTTAAAACTCAAACTCTAAAAATGCAAGGTATGTTTCTGCAAGGGGAGGGGGGACAGAAAGTGCAACACATGAAAATTGTATTGTAGTTCTTTGATTTTTTTTTTTCTGCTTGCTTGAGATCTGGTTAACAGAGTTTACTGTACAACTCTACTGGAGAAATTCACATTACGTAGCTTGGATAACATGACTTACATAGTGAAGACCACACACAAGCTGCCAGAGTACTTATTAGCACCTGTATACAAGTTCATACCATGAACAAAGCAAATGCATGTTTTTTAATGTGGACAATGTTTTACTTGATTCTAGAGGAGGTGACTAATAACATTTTTAAAAATTAATGAACTACACTGGCAATTACAACAAAAAGAAGATCACAACTCTGGTTTAAATGCTTAAAAGATCAAAAGCATTTTATATTCCCTGGATGATTACTTGATGCAGATATGTGAGAATTTATACATTTTTCTGACACTGCTGTGATTTTAACATTTTTTTCTAGGATTCTCTTTTTAAATGCATTCTAACATGACTATTTTACAGAAATGTTACTATTTTAACTGGTCAGGTATTTGTTTCAGGTATTTGTTTCATAAGTTAATTATTCTAGTGTACATTCACTGCATTATCATGACTGAAGTATCTTCATCATACTGTAAGCAAAAACATTTCAAATAACTTTCTATTGCACTTCAGGCACATAGTGACTGCTTGTAAGGGTCCCTCGTTAACTCGTGCACAGATTGCTTTATAAAAATGCCAGCTTCCAACTTGTCTTACTGTTCACTAGACTTTCCAAAAATCAAAGATTACCTCATAAGCAATGTACTGTAATGCCAACCCCTCCTTTTCCTGGGGGGCAGTGTAGAGGAGGAAAAGGGGAAACCTTTCCCTCAAACCTTCGCTTGGCCAAAATCATGGGGATAGACCCAGGCACAAGTTGTCTGGGTGCTGGAAAGAGTGCAACTATCAAGTAAAACTGCCCACATTCGGAGCACAATACACAAAATATAAGAACAAGGAAAAGGAATACAGGGTTTAGACAAATCCTACACTGACTGCATACATGACAGCAATGTTTTCGACTACAAAACAGACAAAGACTAAACAACATGGGACCATTGAATCCAATGTTAAATAACCTCCATGTATTAAGTCAAATGCAATTAAGTGTGCAAGTCATTCACCCAGTCACTATGATTCTGATGTCAACCCAGATACAAAATTTACCTATCAATGGAATGAAAGAATCTTAACACCTTAGCAAAACTGACGTTGAAAAATGTAATGTCCTAGAAATTACTTGAGACAGTTACAAAAAGAAAAGTTTATGTAAAATCTTACCATAAACACAGATGTCATTCTCTTTAGTGCTACAGTATTCTTTTCTTGAGGGTTATCCCTGCTAGGAAGTCGCCTGACGTTGGCCAGTACACAAGTCTTTTGCCAATATAGGGTACATGGTACATCTGATGTTGGCTGCAATCGGATGTAGGCAATAAAACGGACGTATGCCAATACCATCCTCAGAATTGAATGCCCCCGGAGGAAAGCCAGACTAAGGATATGAGTGGTCAATACATCGAGGAAAGACAAGAGACCAGTGGGAAAGGTGGGAGGGATAGAATACTGCAGCAGTGAAGAGAAGAACATATATGACTATGTTAAGACTTTACACAACTTTTCTATGTCCTTCTATTCACTTGCCGCAGTATTTACTTAAGGGAGAATACTAGAGCTAAAAAGGGAAGGGAGGAGGAACGAGCAGAGGAACGCTATCAAGCCATGTAAAATGGCTTTGGCAAAACTGTCACTCTCTCTCTGAAGACAGCATCCAGCTGGTAAAGGTATGAATAGTAGACCAGGTGGCTGCTTCCAGGATGGTACTGTTATCCAACCATTGAAGAATGCCTTTGATGAAGCCATAGCTCTGGTAGAATGGGCTTTCACAGGTGCATCAATATCCTTTCCATGGTGAGTGCAGCAAAAGGAGATAGGTTTAGAAATCCAAGAAAAGACAGTCTGCTTGGAAGCAGGAAGACCGAGAAGCTCTGGGGTGAAAATTAACAAAAAGCTGTTCAGATTTTCTGAGGGCTTTTGTCTTGTCCAGCTAATATCCCAGTTGTCTGACCATCAAGGGGGTGCAGAATCCTCTCAAGCTGACTTTGTGGAGAGGAGAAGGCAGCTGGTAGTTGAATAGACTGGTTTAGGGATAGCTCATTAACTACCTTGGGCATAACGGAAGGGTTAAGTGCTCAATGATATCCTTGTCCTTATGAAAGACTAAGAAGGGGGGGGAAACTGTCATTAGGGCTTGGCATTCCAAGACTCTTCTAGCTGAAGTCAGGGCTACAAGCAAGACAGCTTACCATGAGCAATGTTTGAGGGAGGCAGATGCTGTGGGTTCAAAAGGGGGGCAATGGCAATTTCTCTAGAACAAAATTAAGGCTCCAAGTAGGAGGAATGGATTTCCTGGGAGGTCTAATGTGGATGACACCTTTATGAAATTGTTTTACCTCAAACCTGGATGCCAGAGGAGGGCATAAAGGCAGACAAGCAGAGACAGCTGACATGTGAGCTTTAACTGATGAATAAGCCAGGCCAGCTGAGAGCAGTTCACACACACTCCAGAACCAGAGGTATTTCCACTGCCAGTGGGTCTTTGTTCTTAGAGAGACACCACAGTGAAACTCTCTTCCATTTGGAAACCGAAGACTTTCTAGTGTTGGGTTTTCTGGCATCCTGCAAAACCCTGAGCACATCTTCAGAGAAAAGGTGTCTGAATGGAAGAATCCCATCACCTCCAGTGTTAGCTGTAGTACTGACAGGTGTGGATGTAGAAGTGATCCTCTGTTCTGTGTGAGAAGGTCCACCTCTGTGGGGTAACTTGTGGTGATGACCCTTGGCTAATTGTAGGAGATGGGGAACCAATGCTGTCTTGGCCAAAAGGGAGTCACCAGCATGATTTCTGGTTGATCCTACCCAATTTTGCGCAGGACTTTTGGTATTACAGTAAGGGGAGGGAATGCATACAGGAACATCCCCTTCCATGAGGAGGAGAAGGTGCCGCCCACTTTCCAAGCCAGAGGACTTGGGACTCTGGCACAGAATTCTGGAGGTTGTCTGTTCATGGGGGAGGCAAATAAGTCTATGTTTGGACTACCCCATTGTGTGGACTATGTCCAGGAACACATTCCAGCGAAGTATCCATTCGTGGGACTGGGTCCAGGACCTGTTCAGAGAGTCTGCCACAAGGCTCCTGTTGGAAGTAATGTACACGGCCTGGACTGTCATTTTGTGTTGATCCAGGAATTTGCATACTAGGAGAGCTAGTCTGTACAGGAGGTAGGATCTGGTCCCTCCTGCTTGTTCATATACCAGAGTACAGTCATGTTGCTGATGAACAGTTTTAGTGCACCTGGACAAAGAAGGGAATGGAAGGTTTGTAAGGCTAGGAGCAATGCTCACATCTCTCTTACATTGAGGTGTTCCCTTTTCTGTGAAAGGGATCACCTTCCTTGGACTGTACATTTGCCCAGGGCCACTCCCCAGCCAACATTTGAGTCTGTGTACAGTTCTTTGACTGGACCTAGGGGTGTAGAGGTAGTCCTGGATTTAGTTGTACCTAATGAACCAACCACAGAATTTCCCTCTTCAGACATGGGATGACTGGAATGAGGTATTCTATTGGACAAGAGTGCTGGGTCCAGAAAGATCTGAAGAACCACTGGTGTATGTATCCTCATGTGTAGAAGGTGGTATGGGGTACCATGGGTATTGGTTAAGGCCATAAAACCTAGAACCCTGAGGAATTCCCTGGCCATGATATGGTTTAATGGGAGGAGTGATCAAAAGAAGGCATGAAGGTCCTCTCCCTTTCGGGGTTGGTAGAGACACTTTCATTGTCTTTTTGGATTCGGCATCCCAGAAAGATGTGGTCTTGGGATGGGGTAAGGTTTGATTTTTCTGAAGTTTACTGTGAACCCCAGATTTCTCAGGAGGGTAATGGTAGTCTGTAGGGTCTGTTGAAGAACCTCAAGATTTGGGGCCTGAAAAAGCAGGTCGCCCAGGTATGGGAAAATCTGGATACCCAGAAGTCTACAGTGAGCAATCACTGGAACCAAACATTTTGTGAAAACCCTTGCGGCTGTAGAGAAGCCAAACAGAAATACAGAGAACTGAAAATGCCATGAACCCACAGAAAAATATAAATTTCCTGTACTTGGGGTGAATGGAGATATGGAGATAAGACATCTTTTATGTCTAGACATGCCACATATCCATGTGGGAGAAGCAGAGAAAAAAGGATATGTAGAGTTGGCATTCTGAAGGATGGAACCTTTAAGAAGGTATTGAAATGAGGCAAGTCTAGGATTGGTCTCCCGGGGCCATCCTTTCTGGGCACTAGGAACATTCTTCAATAAAATCCTTTTCCTTTGGAGGTGCAGGGAATTATTGAATGGAACCCTGTTGCCACAAATCCGAGAGGAAATCTGGGAAAAGATGATTATGTTCTCTGGGAGGTTGTGGGATGCCCACAAAGGTGGCAGTCAAGTACCAAACCATAAAATATCCTTTTTGGATTGTGGAAAAGACCCAACTGTCTTCGGTAATGGCTTGCCAAGTCTAAAGAGCATTTGAAAGGTGGGGGAGGACATTTTCAGGGTAGTCGCATACTCCCTGCTCTGTTCAGAGAGGGACGTTTTTGTTGGGGAGGTGCCTGAGGAGCCCTAGTCCTCTGTGTTCTCTTAACTTCCCTAGAAGCTTTGCTGGTGTTGAGAATGTCTGTGAAAAAAGACAGGCTTGCAGGTAAAATTCCTGCGGAACATGGGTAATGGGGACACTAAAAGGTGCTTTAATTCAGAGTTCCTTAGACTTTTCTTGTAGGGTTTTGAAAAGGGCAACTGCAGCTGGTCCAAACAAGGCTTTGAAGTCCAGAGGGCATCCATTAACTTGGAGGTGAAATTGTCCTGCAGTGGGTGAAGTCTAAGCCATGAGAATCTTCTGAGTACTGACACGGTAGCAGCTGCTCTGGCGCAGGCCTCAGCAGCATCACAGCTGCATTTGATGAAGTATCTTTGTACTTGGGAAGAAGCTCCTAAAAGATGCAGGGCTAAGTTCTTTCCCACAGAGTCTGGGAGGTGTGAGGTAGCAGAAGCTGCTTAAGACATAAGGTCTAGGGAGTATTTAGTCATGTGTGTCAGGTAGCTGACTCTGAAAGCCAAAGTTGCTGAAATGTATGCCTTTTTCCCTATTCTTTCGAGGGTTCTACTCTTCTTGTCCATTGGGAGTAGTGAAGTGGAAGGGAGCATCCTAGAAGGCTTGTCAGTAGCAACAGAGATGACTGCTGGGTCTGCAGACAGACACCTAAAAAGGAATTGGCATTCCTCAGGGACTTTGACTTCAGCTCCCAAGAAGCCAGACCGCTTCTACAGAGTCTGGGTTTTGTGATGCATGGTGGAAAGCATCCCAAAAAGGCTGATGTAGCACTGCAGAAAAGCATGGAAGGTCCACTTGTAAAAGGCAATACCTTTTTCTGGACATCTGAGATTTGGGAGGAATCCCACTTAAAGTGTTCACTCATTTTCAGGATGATCTCCCCAAAGGACATTTCACTCCTCCACACGGGAGATGTATTCCTGGGGGGAGGGGGATTTCAAAAAAGAGTAATCTAAAGATTCATCTTCATCAGAAATGGAGTCATCTTTTCTGGGAAGGCTGACAGGCTGTGCTGGGGGGCAGGCTGACAGGTAGGCTGCTTAAGAGCCATGAAGGCCTGAAAAAAAAAAAAAACGAGAAGGCCTGCTAATCTGCAAGATCCTCTTGTGTACTGGAGACAAGCTTTGTCTTCTGTTTGTTTTTTCTTTGCTGGAGAGAGTTTTATAATATTGGGGAGTCTGTGCCTAAATTTGAGGGATTTAGGCTTTTAAACCTTGGGGTTTTGTTTTTTTTTTAAAAAAGGGCTTGAAAAACCTTTTTAGGAAAAAAAATTTTTTTTTTAAGTTTTTTCCCATTTGGCCAAAGTTGGAAAACCAAAGGCATATTAAAAAAAGAAATTTAATTGTTTTTTAAAGGGGGGGGGGGGGGGGGGGGGGGGGGGGGGGAAAAAAAAAAAAAAAAAAAAAAAAAAAAAAAAAAAAAAAAAAAAAAAAAAAAAAATTTTCTAGAAGGGGAAACCAACATCTTTATTCAGCCTCTTCACTTAGTTTTGGGTTAATTTTGGGTTTATTGGGATTTTTTTCTTAAGACCATCCAGGGTTTATCTCAAGAAATTCTTGTATCTTTTTTTATTGTTTTATCTCCCGTAACCAAAGGGATTTTTTGTGAAGCAAACTATGGGTTAATGGGTCCCCCAAAATTTTATGAATCTTGAAAATTTGAACTCTGGTGTCCTCGGTTTGACAATCAAAAGAAAATTTAAAAATTTTTCTATTTTCATGTCAAAGTGAAACAAGACTGAATGTACCCCTTCTATACTCTATGCACAGCTATGGGGTTGTTTTAAGTAAAAATTTGCAAAAAGGCTTAATCTTAGAACTATAAAATGCTCTGTCCAGAAAAACCCAAACCCCCCTCCTTTGTCGGCTGTTTTAATCACAATGGGGGAATAAACACTTTTTCCCAAATGTGTTAAAATTCTACTGAACATAAACTGGGTTAGGGAACCCGAGTCATACCAGTTCGATGCCCAGTGGATTCAACCCAAAACAACGAGGGGGCGACAGTGTTTTTGGGGTTTCCAGTACCAGTGAAGAAACGGGGCCTGGGCGTCAGCAAGGGCAGCCCCCAACAAAAAAAGGGACTCTAGAATGACTGTTAATCATTCTGATGGTATGGTGTTTAACTTATCATTTTAAAAGTTAAATGATGATGAGACCAGTGTTTTAAAAAAATTTAAACCCTTTTGGGTTTCCTCTAAAACAAGTATTTTTGAAATTGTTTTAGATATAAATTTTTTTAGAAATTTAGTTTTAAAAAACTGTTTACAAAGATGTTTAAAATGATACTGGAAACCATAATGGTGTATTAAGACACCCATACTTTTACACCCCCCACCCAGCATTAAATATTTTTTTAAAAAGGGAGAAGGATTTTGCGTTTTTTGGTAGTAGTGAACATAAAAATTTTAAACTCACTGGGCCCAACAAATAGCATTGAAAGGGCATGTAACAATAGGGACATTGTGTTTAAAAAAACCAAAGGAGGGCTGTGGTTGTTCTGGACAGAGCATTTTATAGTTCTAAGTTTAAACAATTTTATCTTTTCACAATAAACCCCTTGTGAAGAGTGATGAAGGTGAAAAGTCTTAAAGAAATTACATTTTGTGAAATAGACAAAATTAAAATTTTTTTTGATTGTCAAACCGGGGCCCGGTTCAAAGCAAAAATTTCAAAAATTTAGGACCCACCCAGACCCATATTTTCGGGCCAGTTTCCTTTTGGGGAGGTTTTTCCTTTGATAAGATAAAAACTTTAAAAATTTTTTGAGATGGTTAAGGTTTATCAGCTGGATGGTCTAGATAATGATATCATGGATAAAAGCTTTTAAAAAGTAAGAATATTTAAACCCCATTGAAAACCTGAAATGGGAGAGGCTAATAAAAATTTCATTGATAGGGCCTTTTTGTTCTGAAAAAATGTTTTTGAGGAAAAAATTTTTAAAAGGCGGGGGCCTTCCCCTGTTCTTGTTTTGGTTTCAATTACAGGATGAACCATTATAAACAATGAAAATGGAAAATTGAATTTTAAGAGGGGAACCTTTTCTTTGGAGGGGGCAGTGAGTTAAATTTTTTTGTAGACTATTTTTCTTAAAAACTATGACATCCCCAAAAACAGCATAGTTTTTAGACACTAGGATTACTCAAGGCCCAAAATTTTATTCATCCCTGTATGAAAGAATGGGGACCAACCATTTCTTTGATAGTATGCATCCCTTTTTTTAACATTTCCCAGATGTGGGGCCTAGTTTATCAAAAAGAAGGGAAAGAAGTGGAAAACTAAAAACGGGAACAGGAATTCAACTTTAAACTAAATTGGGTAAAATATGGGGTTAAAAAAGGGCCTTTTCCAACAATCCATCAAAAATAAAGACCTAGATCTAATGGTATGAAGGACTAAAAATTTTTTCATTTCACAAAATTTTAACTGATATTCAAACTATGGGGAAAATTGGTACTGCACAGATAAATGGATAGTCCCCCCGATTAAAAGGGAAAAAAAAAAGATTTTTTTGCGAGGGGAAAAGGTAATAAACAGGATTGAGAATACTTGGGGCCCTAAAAATTTTCGGCGGACCCCCCCTTTTAAACATCCAGTGAGGGAGAATGTTTAGTTTTAAAGCTAAAAAAAGCACCAAATTGAGAATGCCAACTAAAAGATTGTTAAAAAAAAATTTGAAAGTTAAAGAACACCATGTTTTAAAAAAAAGAAAAAAATGTTTGTTCAGACATGTGGAGAAGAACCGGGTCATATTTTTTAAAAGAATTTGCTAGACACAAAAAACACTGTTTAGTCAAGTGGTTTAAACACCCCCACAAAACCCCAAAAAAATTTTCCCACTACAGAATGGGCAAAAAATACAATTCGTTCATTTTAAATGAAAGATTTTTGGCCAGTGCGATGAAGGGTTGGTGAAAAAAGCGCACCATTGTGTTGGGTCTTTTTGAAAGTTTTATCTCCAAACCAAGGCAGTTTTTCTTCATTTAGATATGGAATAAGACATTTTTACAGAAAAATTACCATGGGAGAAGCAGAGAAAAAGGATTGTAGAGTTGGCATTCTGAAGGATGGAACCTTTAAGAAGGTATTGAAATGAGGCAAGTCTAGGATTGGTCCCCCAGGGCCATCCTTTCTGGGCACTAGGAACATTCTTCAAAAAACCTTTTCCTTTGGGGGGGAACTTTGAAGGGAAACCCCTTTTGCCAAAAATGAGGAAATCTGGGAAAAGATGATTATGTTTTTGGGAGGTTGTATGCCCACAAAGGTGGCAGTCAAGTACCAAACCATAAAATATCCTTTTTGGATTGTGGAAAAGACCCAACTGTCTTCGGTAATGGCTTGCCAAGTCTAAAGAGCATTTGAAAGGTGGGGGGGGGGGGTACATTTTCAGGGTAGTCGCATACTCCCTGCTCTGTTCAGAAAGGGACGTTTTTGTTGGGGAGGTGCCTGAGGAGCCCTAGTCCTCTGTGTTCTCTTAACTTCCCTAGAAGCTTTGCTGGTGTTGAGAATGTCTGAGAAAAAAGACAGGCTTGCAGGTAAAATTCCTGCGGAACATGGGTAATGGGGACACTAAAAGGTGCTTTAATTCAGAGTTCCTTAGACTTTTCTTGTAGGGTTTTGAAAAGGGCAACTGCAGCTGGTCCAAACAAGGCTTTGAAGTCCAGAGGGCATCCATTAACTTGGAGGTGAAATTGTCCTGCAGTGGGTGAAGTCTAAGCCATGAGAATCTTCTGAGTACTGACACGGTAGCAGCTGCTCTGGCGCAGGCCTCAGCAGCATCACAGCTGCATTTGATGAAGTATCTTTGTACTTGGGAAGAAGCTCCTAAAAGATGCAGGGCTAAGTTCTTTCCCACAGAGTCTGGGAGGTGTGAGGTAGCAGAAGCTGCTTAAGACATAAGGTCTAGGGAGTATTTAGTCATGTGTGTCAGGTAGCTGACTCTGAAAGCCAAAGTTGCTGAAATGTATGCCTTTTTCCCTATTCTTTCGAGGGTTCTACTCTTCTTGTCCATTGGGAGTAGTGAAGTGGAAGGGAGCATCCTAGAAGGCTTGTCAGTAGCAACAGAGATGACTGCTGGGTCTGCAGACAGACACCTAAAAAGGAATTGGCATTCCTCAGGGACTTTGACTTCAGCTCCCAAGAAGCCAGACCGCTTCTACAGAGTCTGGGTTTTGTGATGCATGGTGGAAAGCATCCCAAAAAGGCTGATGTAGCACTGCAGAAAAGCATGGAAGGTCCACTTGTAAAAGGCAATCCCTTTTTTCTGGACATCTGAGATTTGGGAGGAATCCCACTTAAAGTGTTCACTCATTTTCAGGATGATCTCCCAAAGGACATTTCACTCCCCACGGGAGATGTATTCCTGGGGGGAGGGGGATTTCAAAAAAGAGTAATCTAAAGATTCATCTTCATCAGAAATGGAGTCATCTTTTCTGGGAAGGCTGACAGGCTGTGCTGGGGGGCAGGCTGACAGGTAGGCTGCTTAAGAGCCATGAAGGCCTGAAAAAAAAAAAACCAGAAGGCCTGCTAATCTGCAAGATCCTCTTGTGTACTGGAGACAAGCTTTGTCTTCTGTTTGTTTTTTCTTTGCTGGAGAGAGTTTTATAATATTGGGGAGTCTGTGCCTAAATTTGAGGGATTTAGGCTGAGCGGACCAGTAGCAGACGTTTGTGGTAAATCCCTAGGTTCCTCAATGCATTCAAACCAAGGTTCCCCCTCAACATCCAGATCAGATGTCTGTTCCACATCTTGCAATGTGCTTTCGGTAGAAGTCAAGACTACCTGAGAAGTGGGTTCAGCCTGTGACTCCATGCCTAGAATCGGGCGTACCTTCAGGCTGAAAAGCACCTTGGGAGAAATGCTGGATGGGTGAGCTGCAGTGGAAGGTGTAGGCTGAGGTTTCTTGACCACGTGTTTTTGGCCCCTATGGGCCTTAAGGAACCCTCCAAGTGCTCAGTTAATTTTAGTCATTGGCTTTCTAATTATAAAGCTAGTGACAAAAGCCTGCTTTTAAAGGTCTTAGGAATGAATGAATGGCAGACACTGCATGACTTATGGTCGTAGTTGGGGAAAGGAAAAAAAATATATACTGGGTATGGCTGTCCTTATGTGGAATTTGTCTTCCACACGGCACTTGCCCTTTCTGGACAATAACAAAATAACGAAAAAAGATTTTTTCCCCCAACAGGGACTTATCTGAAAACAGAAGTCAGAAACACTGGAAACTGTACCAACGGTCAGAGCTGGCATTCTGACTGGTGGCAGAGTAGTTCTGGGGATGGTACATATGTACACCCTTTTTATGGTCTACGTCCGACTGCAGCTGATGTCAAACATACACTATAGTGGCAAAAGACTTTTGTATTCTGGCTGATGTTGGGTACCTTCTAGTGGGGATATCCCTCAAGTAAAGAATACTGCAGCAAGTGAATAGAAGAACATCATGTTACAAGTTTTTAAAAGTAAAACTATAAACAGGGCTGCATGTTATCTTTAGACAGTCAAACTGCATATGGAAATCATTTGACATGTTAATTTTTCATGATCTACCTCAAAACATGCAACACTCAATACCACAGAAAGAAATCACAGTCATTGGGTGGCACAGTGGTTAGCATTGTCACTTCAAAGCAACAGGTTCTCTGGTTCGATTTTTGACCGGGGTGCCTTCTGTGCAGAGTCTGCATGCCCTTGCTGTGTTCGTGTGGGTTTCCGCTGGGTGCTCCAGTTTCCTCCCACATTCCAAAGACATGAGTCTAGAGCATTTCTCCCCAGGCTTGTACTGAAAATGGGCTCCGTCTCAGTTAGACTTTCCCAGTAAGCAAATGTTTGATAAACACAAAAATAAATTACATGTGTACAAGTTCTTTCTACATTAATTAGCATATCTTGAACAAGTATTAACAAAAAATACCAGCCAGAGTTTAAAAAAAAAAGAAAACACGACTGATGTATCTTACCAGTGATGAATCCACCTACAGGCTTTAAGCTTACAAACTGCTGGTCATACTTTGCTTGCTCTTCTGGTGTTATGGCCCAGATATCCAGGCCCCCTAAATTCAGAAAGAAACAAGAAATTCTGTTAACCTTCAGTGTAATGCTCAGCTCTGACAATAAGCTAATTTAAGATGGCAAACTCAGGGGCAACAGCATCATAGTTGAACCAAGCATATCACTATTAATCTATAAAGTTAATCTCAGCATTTAATTCTAGCTAACTGCAGTGTTACTGTGACATCTCATCCAGAGCTACGGATTCTACATTTCTCCCCAACCATCTGGTCAGTGCAACACCACTCTGAAGAGCACAAGAAAGGTTTTGCTTCAATCTGGAAAAAAGAGAAACATTCAAAAGCATGCAAAATTTCATTTTTATTTGTATGAACTAGTGAAAAGTACAACTGAAGTCATGACTGGTAAGTGCTAAACATTTATTCTATTGTTTGCACAGACAAATGGTATATGGTTAAGCTCTTCACCTACCAAGTATATACAAAACAGGTTGGATCCTAACCTTTTGCTAATGCATGGAGACTGCATATTATCTTAACAGTGTCTCTGAGTGGGTCCCATACCTCCAAAAAAAATATGCTGTCTTTCCATCTCAAACACCCTACAAACTGGGTCATGAACAGCACCACAGACTCAGGTGGTGCCTTCTGGGAAGAAGAAATGTTGTGTGGTAACTGCTTCGAGCATAACTGTGGTGCTCACTATTCTCTCAACCAGCGGTCCAACCTTTTTTGCATCAGGACCAGTTTCATGTAAGATTATTTTCAGGACCAGCCATCACGTGTGTATAACAAAGTGCATAATATCTACTTGACATTTGTTGTTTACCAAGGAGGCCTGAATGGACTAGAAGTCCATTTTCAACCAGGGAAAAGCATAAGTACAATAAAAGACAACTGACAATAAATTTCAAGTGTACATTCTGCTTAACAGCATAACATTGATCTACTATGGTGCGAGAGATGCGTAACTAATGGCAATCTCATTGACTTTCTAGTTTATAAAACAATATTTAAAAATCTGTCCCACTTATTTGGCTCTGTCCAGCATGCCTCTCAATTGTACAGATTTCTGGGATGTCCAGATTTTTGCCTAACATTTTTGGTCTGTTTCTCATAAGTGTTGTTCTAACTTAGTCACTGGCAGATCATTTTGAGGTGCAATTCGAAAATAATGAGACAGTTGAGTTCAGACATACTCTTCAGAAAATACATGGCAATGGAAAACCTGTATTTCTACCTACTTTAAGTTTGTAAGAGCAGTACTTAAAAGTGCCCCTATTTTGGGGCCTTTGTTCCACAATTACTTTTGGCTTTGTCCTGATTTCTTGCTCTAAGAGGTGTGTGTCCATTACTGTGGCAGAGGTCGAGTGGTATGGTTGAGAGGTACGCAAACCTCATTGCTACTGCAAGGGATCTCACACTCAACATCCCTCTCTCACACCCACGAACTCTTCTACTTGCATGCATTCTATTAGCACAGATGATAAGCTTAATGAGATAGTAGGACACACCCCAAGATTTGCATATAGACGAAATACCAACCTTAAAGATTTATTATGCAAAGAGAGGAATTTTTTAGGTAATGATACAGGATTGAGTAAGGTAGGAACGTCACCATGTGGCAACTGCAAAGCATGTTCGAGTGTAAACAAGGACCCCACCTTTAAACATCCAGTAGATGGGAGAATGTTTAGTTTTAAAGCTAAAGCAACGTGCAAGACACCACATGTGGTATATATAGCAGAATGCCAACAATGCACAAGTTACTATGTAGGGATGACGAATAAAATGTTGAAAGTTAGAATTTTGCAACATCTTACATGTATTAGGAATAAAATAGAACAAAATGCTCTGTTCAGACATGTGGAGAAGAACCCAGGTCATACTTTTATGTTTAAAGTTATAGTTAATGCTAGACTGGGGGTTAGGGGTGGCGACATAAAGTTACACACTGAAACTTTGGAGTCTAAGTGGATTATTACACTCACTTCACATAGGCATCCAGGATTAAATGACAGGATACCTTTAAAACCTGCACTACAGAATAGGCGGGTAAAATACTAGATTTTGATTGGCTACAGTATCATTTTTAAATGAGAAGATGTTTGTGTTCCAGTGTCTGATGAAGGGTTGGTGAACCCGAAAGCGCTTACCATTGTGTTGGCATTGTCTTTTTGTGTATATAAAGAAAGTTTTATCTCCAAAGCGGTGTCAAGGCAGTTTTTTCTTCTTCATTTAGATATGGAGATAAGACATCTTTTATGTCTAGACATGCCACATATCCATGTGGGAGAAGCAGAGAAAAAAGGATATGTAGAGTTGGCATTCTGAAGGATGGAACCTTTAAGAAGGTATTGAAATGAGGCAAGTCTAGGATTGGTCTCCCAGGGCCATCCTTTCTGGGCACTAGGAACATTCTTCAATAAAATCCTTTTCCTTTGGAGGTGCAGGGAACTATTGAATGGAACCCTGTTGCCACAAATCCGAGAGGAAATCTGGGAAAAGATGATTATGTTCTCTGGGAGGTTGTGGGATGCCCACAAAGGTGGCAGTCAAGTACCAAACCATAAAATATCCTTTTTGGATTGTGGAAAAGACCCAACTGTCTTCGGTAATGGCTTGCCAAGTCTAAAGAGCATTTGAAAGGTGGGGGTACATTTTCAGGGTAGTCGCATACTCCCTGCTCTGTTCAGAAAGGGACGTTTTTGTTGGGGAGGTGCCTGAGGAGCCCTAGTCCTCTGTGTTCTCTTAACTTCCCTAGAAGCTTTGCTGGTGTTGAGAATGTCTGAGAAAAAAGACAGGCTTGCAGGTAAAATTCCTGGAACATGGGTAATGGGGACACTAAAAGGTGCTTTAATTCAGAGTTCCTTAGACTTTTCTTGTAGGGTTTTGAAAAGGGCAACTGCAGCTGGTCCAAACAAGGCTTTGAAGTCCAGAGGGCATCCATTAACTTGGAGGTGAAATTGTCCTGCAGTGGGTGAAGTCTAAGCCATGAGAATCTTCTGAGTACTGACACGGTAGCAGCTGCTCTGGCGCAGGCCTCAGCAGCATCACAGCTGCATTTGATGAAGTATCTTTGTACTTGGGAAGAAGCTCCTAAAAGATGCAGGGCTAAGTTCTTTCCCACAGAGTCTGGGAGGTGTGAGGTAGCAGAAGCTGCTTAAGACATAAGGTCTAGGGAGTATTTAGTCATGTGTGTCAGGTAGCTGACTCTGAAAGCCAAAGTTGCTGAAATGTATGCCTTTTTCCCTATTCTTTCGAGGGTTCTACTCTTCTTGTCCATTGGGAGTAGTGAGGTGGAAGGGAGCATCCTAGAAGGCTTGTCAGTAGCAACTGGTGAGATCTGATCATAAACTAATCTCACTGGAAATCCACATCCCGCCCCCACCCCAAACAAAAAAGACCATAGTGAAGAACTTCTCTAAAGCAAACTTCACACTACTCAAGACTGGTGTGGTATCCTTCAAGGCCCCTGAGCCAGAGGAAACCACAACCCAAGCTGCGGAAGCCCTTACAAATGCCTTCTATGAACACCTCCAGGACTGCATGGATCAGGCAATCCCAAATAAAACCAAGACTCTTTCCACAAAGGGCAAACGTCCAGTCTGGTGGACCCCAGCCATTAACAAACTTTACAATAAGAGGAGAAAGCTATTACATGATAGAACAAAATCCATAAAAGGGAAGTCACCCCTGATCATTATTAGTAAGAAATTACGAGCACTCATAAAATGAACTAAGGCCAATTGGGAGAGAAAATTGCCATGGATTCAAGGACAATCATAAGGCCTTTTCAGCTATGTTAGGAACCTGGGTGGAAACTCCCAGATATGCTCAGAATTAGTCCAAAATGATACAAAAATCACTGAACCCACAGACATTGCCAACATACTGGCAGACAGGTTCAGTGCAAACTTCACCCCCTTCTTCCCCCCCTAAAGGAGAGATAACTATCCCAGCCAGTATAGCCTCCCGGACATCTCAAATGCGCAGGTGAAAGCTGCTCTCTCTAAAGCTAAAAACACAGCATCAATGGGACCGGATGGTGTCCCCGGCTGTGTGCTACACGAGCTAAATGAGGAATTAACCCGCACATAAGGCAGCTGTTTAATCTCAGCCTTACCACAGGATCGTGCCCAAGGAGTGGCGACGGCAACTGTGGTCCCACTCCACAAAGGCGCCTCTACGGACCCTGGTAATTACAGCCCCATAAGCTTAACAAGTCTAGTCTGCAAAGCTATGGAGAGGATCATAATGGAGCTCATAAACAAAGATATAGGGACTTGCAGACATTGGACCCGACCCAGTTTGGCTTTGTCAAGGGAAGATCATGCCTTTTGAACTTGGTCGACTTCTTGAAACAGTCACCAAGGCCATTGATGAGGAAAGGCAGTCCATACAGCCTACCTTGACCTTGCAAAGGCTTTCGACACAATACCCCACTCGGGTATTGTAGAAAAACTTACCAGCTTAAATGTAAACCCATATGTCACAAGATGGGTTGCAAACTGGCTTAAGGACAGAACCCACAGGGTTAGAGTTGCTGGCGCTGTGTCAGACTCCAAGCCGGTCACAAGTGGTGTCCCACAGGGCTAGGTCCTTGGCCCCCTATTGTTTGGCATCTACTTCTCAGAAGTACAGGCCAGTATGGGAGGACTTTGGCTGACAAAGTTTGCAGACGACTGCAAACTGGGCGCCATAGTGGAAAGTGCATCGGACACGGATATCCTTCAGAAGGGACTCACGGAAACAGATAGCTGGTGCCAGAGCCATGGCCTGAAGTTAAACGCCAAAAATGTATAGTCATACCCTTCGGGAAAAACAAGGTAACCCCTGCTACCATATAGGTGGCAATCCACTAAGCACAGAAGAGGTTATCAGGGACCTGGGGACCCAGGTTGACAGTGGCCTTTCTTTTGACACTCACATTGCTAAAGTGGTTAGAAAGACCTTCTACATTGCCCACCTGATCATGAAGGGATTCACATCCAGATCTAGTGAGGTCATTGTTCCCTGTACTCTTCACTTATCAGACCAATGATCGAGTACAATGCCCCATTCGGGATGCATCTCACCCGACATCTGCAGCAATTGGAGAGACCCCAAAGTTCCTCACCAAAAGGATAAAGGGACTCCAAAATCTGTCATATGCTGCCAGATTGAAGAAACTCCATCTCTACTCAGTCGCATACCGTCTGCTCAGAGGTGACATGTGCCTGACATACAAGGCCATGTCCAACCCGGAATTAATGGACATGCTCCACCTCAAAAATCCAAATCCACCAAAACCACTAGAGCAAGCGACTTAAACCTTAGCACGGATATAAATAGGACGTGCTGGAGGGATAGATTTATCACTCAGAGACTCCCTACGCTGTGGAATAAAATCCCGGTCCATGTGAGGCAGAGCACCTCGCTGACTCTGTTCAAGAGAAATATAGACCTGTGGATGGGAGATCGTAGGTTTACCCCGGGAATCATCTCTGTGTCACTGCTGGACAGAGGCACAACAAACTAATGGGCACAGTATTTTTTCATATAAGGGGTGGCGTAAGCCACAAAAATTTGGGCTAGGCTTATAAATACCTTAGGGCAGATAGCCTAGTATAAACCTATGAACCTATGAACAGAGATGACTGCTGGGTCTGCAGACAGACACCTAAAAAAGAATTGGCATTCCTCAGGGACTTTGACTTCAGCTCCCAAGAAGCCAGACCGCTTCTACAGAGTCTGGGTTTTGTGATGCATGGTGGAAAGCATCCCAAAAAGGCTGATGTAGCACTGCAGAAAAGCATGGAAGGTCCACTTGTAAAAGGCAATACCTTTTTCTGGACATCTGAGATTTGGGAGGAATCCCACTTAAAGTGTTCACTCATTTTCAGGATGATCTCCCCAAAGGACATTTCACTCCTCCACACGGGAGATGTATTCCTGGGGGGAGGGGGATTTCAAAAAAGAGTAATCTAAAGATTCATCTTCATCAGAAATGGAGTCATCTTTTCTGGGAAGTCTGACAGGCTGTGCTGGGGGGCAGGCTGACAGGTAGGCTGCTTAAGAGCCATGAAGGCCTGAAAAAAAAAAAACGAGAAGGCCTGCTAATCTGCAAGATCCTCTTGTGTACTGGAGACAAGCTTTGTCTTCTGTTTGTTTTTTCTTTGCTGGAGAGAGTTTTATAATATTGGGGAGTCTGTGCCTAAATTTGAGGGATTTAGGCTGAGCGGACCAGTAGCAGACGTTTGTGGTAAATCCCTAGGTTCCTCAATGCATTCAAACAAAGGTTCCCCCTCAACATCCAGATCAGATGTCTGTTCCACATCTTGCAATGTGCTTTCGGTAGAAGTCAAGACTACCTGAGAAGTGGGTTCAGCCTGTGACTCCATGCCTAGAATCGGGCGTACCTTCAGGCTGAAAAGCACCTTGGGAGAAATGCTGGATGGGTGAGCTGCAGTGGAAGGTGTAGGCTGAGGTTTCTTGACCACGTGCTTCATTGGCTCGGCTATGGGCCTTAAGGAACCCTCCAAGTGCTCAGTTAATTTTAGTCATTGGCTTTCTAATTATAAAGCTAGTGACAAAAGCCTGCTTTTAAAGGTCTTAGGAATGAATGAATGGCAGACACTGCATGACTTATGGTCGTAGTTGGGGCACAGGAAAAAAAATATATACTGGGTATGGCTGTCCTTATGTGGAATTTGTCTTCCACACCGGCACTTGCCCTTTCTGGACGACATAACAAAATAACGAGAAAAGAGTTTTTCCCCAACAGGGACTTATCTGAAAACAGAAGTCAGAAACACTGGAAACTGTACCAACGGTCAGAGCTGGCATTCTGACTGGTGGCAGAGTAGTTCTGGGGATGGTACATATGTACACCCTTTTTATGGTCTACGTCCGACTGCAGCTGATGTCAAACATACACTATAGTGGCAAAAGACTTCTGTATTCTGGCTGATGTTGGGTACCTTCTAGTGGGGATATCCCTCAAGTAAAGAATACTGCAGCAAGTGAATAGAAGAACATCATGTTACAAGTTTTTAAAAGTGAAACTATAAACAGGGCTGCATGTTATCTTTAGACAGTCAAACTGCATATGGAAATCATTTGACATGTTAATTTTTCATGATCTACCTCAAAACATGCAACACTCGATACCACAGAAAGAAATCACAGTCATTGGGTGGCACAGTGGTTAGCATTGTCACTTCACAGCAACAGGTTCTCTGGTTCGATTTTTGACCGGGGTGCCTTCTGTGCAGAGTCTGCATGCCCTTGCTGTGTTCGTGTGGGTTTCCGCTGGGTGCTCCAGTTTCCTCCCATATTCCAAAGACATGAGTCTAGAGCATTTCTCCCCAGGCTTCTACTGAAAATGGGCTCCGTCTCAGTTAGACTTTCCCAGTAAGCAAATGTTTGATAAACACAAAAATAAATTACATGTGTACAAGTTCTTTCTACATTAATTAGCATATCTTGAACAAGTATTAACAAAAAATACCAGCCAGAGTTTAAAAAAAAAGAAAACACGACTGATGTATCTTACCAGTGATGAATCCACCTACAGGCTTTAAGCTTACAAACTGCTGGTCATACTTTGCTTGCTCTTCTGGTGTTATGGCCCAGATATCCAGGCCCCCTAAATTCAGAAAGAAACAAAATTCTGTTAACCTTCAGTGTAATCACATCAGCTCTGACAATAAGCTAATTTAAGATGGCAAAACTCAGGGCAACAGCATCATAGTTGAACCAAAACATATCACTATTAATCTATAAAGTTAATCTCAGCATTTAATTCTAGCTAACTGCAGTGTTTACTGTGACATCATCCAGAGCTACGGGTCTACACATTCTCCCCAACCATCATGGTCAGTGCAACACCCTCTGAAGAACGCACAGAAAGTTTTGCTTCAATCTGGAAAAAAAAGAGAAACATTCAAAAAGCATGCAAATTTCATTTTATTTGTATGAACTAGTGAAAATTTAACTGAAGTCATGACTGGTAAGTGCTAAACATTTTATTCCTATTGTTTGCACAGACAAATGGTATAATACTTAAGCTCTTCACCTACCAAGTATACAAAACAGGGTTGGATCCTAACCTTTTGCTAATGCATGTATGGAGACTGCATATTATCTTAGTGTCTCTGAGTGGGTCCCATACCTCCAAAAAAAATATGCTGTGTGTTTCCACCTCAAACACCCCTACAAACTGGAGTCATGAACAGCACCACAGACTCCAGGTGGTGCCTTCTGGGAAGAAGAAATGTTGTGTAGACCAACTGCTTTAGGCATCAACTGTGGTGCTCACTATTCTCTCAACCAGCGGTCTCCAACCTTTTTTGCATCAAGGACCAGTTTCATGTAAGACTATTTTCCAAGGACCAGCCATCACGTGTGTATAACAAAGTGCATAATATCTACTTGACATTTGTTTACCAAGGAGGCCTGAATGGACTAGAAGTCCATTTTCAGCCAGGGGAAAAGCACCAAAGTACAATAAAAAGACAACTGACAATAAATTTCCAAGTGTACATTCTGCTTAACAGCATAACATTGATCTACTATGGTCGAGAGGTACGTAACCCTAATGGCAATCTCATTGACTTTCTAAGTTTATAAGAGCAATATTTAAAATCTGTCCCACTTATTTGGCTCTGTCCAGCATGCCTCTCAATTGTACAGATTTCTGCAGGATGTCCAGATTTTTGCCTAACATTTTTGGTCTGTTTCTCATAAAAGTGTTGTTTTCTAACGAATCACTGGCAGATCATTTGAGGTGCGAATTCAGAAAATAATGAGACAGTTGAGTTTCAGACTTCATACTCTTCAGAAAATACATGCCAATGCAAAACCTGTATTTCTACCTACTTTAAGTTTGTAAGAGCAGTACTTAAAAGTGCCCCTATTTTGGGGCCTTTGTTCCACAATTACTTTTGGCTTTGTCCTGATTTCTTGCTCTAAGAGGTGTGTGTCCATTACTGTGGCAGAGGTCGAGTGGTATGGTTGAGAGGTACGCAAACCTCATTGCTACTGCAAGGGATCTCACACTCAACATCCCTCTCTCACACCCACGAACTCTTCTACTTGCATGCATTCTCACTCACAACATCCTTCTCTCACACCCACGGACTCCTACTTTCATGCATGCATGTATTTCACACACACACACACACACACACACACACACACACACACACACACACACACACACACACACACACACACACACACACTTTTTCGGTTTCCTTGACTTTTATTTTACACTTGCTAAACAGCAAAAGCACTGCTTATCGAGTGTAAAATAATGGCTCAATCGATCTCACTGCTCACTCTCTCATACACACAGTCTCCTTCTCTCATAAACAGTCTCGTCCTCTCACACACATGCACATTCTTTCATGCATGCATTCACTCACACATGCAGATAGACACAAACATAATCGTACACAAACATACACACACTGACTTGTTTCACTCCATGCCTGGTGGCCCGGTACCAAATGATCCACGGCCTGGTACTGTTCTGTGGCCAGGTGGTTGGGGACCACTGCTCTATACAGTAGGACAGCCGTGTAACAGCTAGCCACTCAGTGGAATAAAAACTGGTTCAATGCAATATGGTCAGCTAACTAATATCAAATACTTGTAATTCTGTTTCTGTTTTATTTGTGTTTACCAGGAAAGTTAACCTGAACAAAGTACATTTTCAGTGGAGGTCAAGAGAAAAGCTCCAGCAGATTTAACACACATTTTTTTTAAAAGAAAGATGCATTACACAGATAAAAAACGAGTATCATGAACAGTCAAGCTATGACTTCTCTTATAACAAGACTGCAACAGAATTATAGCAAGAGCCAAACGATACTTCAAGCTAGTAAAAAGTTATTTTATTACAGAAAGTGTCGTTTGGATCTTGCTATAATTCTGCTGCAGTCTTATTATAAGAGAAGTTATAGCCTGCCTGTTCGTGGACTGTTCATGATACTCATTTTTTACTCATTACTTAGTTTGAATGCTTCCACGTTAATCCTTGCCGTGCAGTGTTCGTTTTGGTGCACATTACATAGATAGCTAATACCTTTATTAAATTTGTGTATGTTTTAAGTGATAATTTACTGAAAAGAAAATAACCATAGCAACATTTCTTCCATTTACACACATTATACATAACAGGTTTTCTTTCATTACAGCAACTCTGTCTCAGTAAAACATTAATCACCCAATTCCTGACTTCCCTTAAACCTCACTGCTAAACATTACTCTGCATGTATTGTTCCCACAAATTCCATTTATCTGAATGTAGTTTGTTCCTTTGCTTTTCTAATGCTCCCTGTTATAGTTCTTCTCTCTCTTCAATATTTCAAATACACTCATCTGTTCAGTTTTCTAGTAATTGCTTTTTTTGGCAGCCAAAAGAATTAAACTTAAGGCTTTACTATTCACAGGCAATTCAGATCCTGTGTCGCAGCTCAAAGAAAAAATAATTTCCTTAGTTACAGTCATTTGTTCCTCCAATATTTCTGCCAGTACCCTATAAAGAGATTTTTTAAAAGCCACCAGCTCATTATATTCCCCCAAAATCGTGTTCCCAGCTACCGCTTTCTTACCCATCACAACTCCAACATTTGCTGCCTATCAGAGGAACACCTCTTTTACATTGTAAACTGCTTTCCAGTATCTCTTAAATCTTTCCAATCTTTTCTAACCTCCACTGATAAATTTTTTACAGTTACCATACAATACTGATTATGCCAATACTTATCCCAATTTTAACAGCAGCTTCTCTTCTAGATTCACTAGAAATTCTACCAGTGCAGGTCCTTCACTTAGGACTTCCCATCCCTCTCTCTCTCTCTGCCTATTTTTAGGATATCAGTCCCTGATGAGGAAGGCAGTCTCTATCCTGCAGTCCAAACTTCTTGGCATCATCCCACTCTATCACATCTCTCACTCTAATTATTTGCTCCCAATAACTTGATTCCCTTGCCAATTTTCTCCAGTAAATGTCAGCCCCCACTTGCCCATTTTCAGTACCCATGTCTGCAGTCTTCCTTATTGGCAAAATCTCCTTTCTCCATTCCAGTACCGGCTTACTACTTGGAATACTTTCTGCAACTTGATTAACAAAATATTCTGTATGGTAGCTATTCTCTGCAAGGATGTGAAAATCTCACTATCTCCTTCCTCCTCGACCCCCTCCCCACATCATTATCCTTGTCCATTTAAATTATAACCTCTGCTTGTGCCAATATATATGGGTCTTAAATGTGTAGTTCGAAACCACTTTGTTCTATTGGGAGGATCAATTTATCCCACTTAACTCTTGCCCTTTTTCCCTCCCAGACAAATTCCTTCAACTCTTTATAGCTGTCTGCTTCTCCTCTGGGCATTACAAACATGCCTCACCTCTATATAAACTAATGGGACTAAACATTTTCACTGCTTGCATCTTTATCTTCCAGCTTCTCCGATTTTGTATTATCTTTTTTTGGTCTCATCCCACATATCTCTAGCTCCCATAACAAAAGACTCCGAAATACTTCAACTCATCTCCATTGCTGAACCAAGTCAAGAATGGGTACATAATTTACAGCTATAGTTTTTAACTTCAGCAATTCTCTATCACAAAAAAGACTTGATAATCCCGAAAAGGACGTCTATGTTGGAACATTTTAAGAGAGTTTCAAGTACAGCGTGACTTCATTTGCAAATAAAGCCAACTTTTTTTTTTCTTGGTTATCCTCCAATTTCTGAGACCCTTATTTTCCTTGTTAATGGCTCTATATACAAAGCAAATAATGGGGAAAGAGGACTCCCCTACCTGGTTCCTTTACTCAAACACAGCTAATCTGAGAGGAACACTCTCACTTTAGTTCTTGCCTTTGATCCTTCATATGACCTCAATTACCCTTATTACTGTATCAGAGAATGCAAATACTTCCACTGACCTACTCAAAATCTCAACTTACTCTGTTATAGTTTTCTCTGTAACAAGACCCACCAACAGCAGCACTATTTTCTTACATTCTGCTTCTCTGAGTCATTATCAAATGTTTGCCTCCTATCCACAAAACCACTATGATTCATGCCTATATGTTTTGGCAGCACCTTTGTTATTCTTTTAGCAAGAACAGGCCAACACTTTACAATCATGGATTAAAAACTGAAATGAGTGCATACGAGACAGGGTCTGACGGGTCTTCAGCTTCTTTGGGTAATACAGTCACCACAGCTTTCTTCCAAGAACCTTGTGCTTTCCCTCCTAAAACACTATTAAACAAAATCTTCTAAATGTTTACCAGTGTCTTCCATTCTAAATTCCAAGCTTCCACAAAAACACCATCTGCTCCTGGAGACTAATTCTATATCACCAGTTTTACTACTTCTCCTTCTCCTATCTTAACCACTAGTTGTTGAGCCTCATCTTCCTCTAATCTTGGAATAATTAAGCCTTTCATAAATATTTTGATTTGTGCTCGCTCTTGGTTTCCAGATTCCTCTGCTTTATACAAATTTTCATAAAACTTCTGAAATATCTCTAATACCTCTATAGGATCTGTTGCTTGTTCATCTCTAATACAAATAAGGCGGCTTGGGGATTCGTTCTGATGCTTTAATATATACAAACATCCGGATGGATAGCAGCATCATTAAAGAACAAGCTAATAAACAGAGCTTACATACATACACGTTCGCACTCAACAGCTAACTACAAAATGGCAGTCAGGCTCGCACGTGCTTAGTACTTCTACTCTAGTGCAAGTCCCTGGATAGCTTCTTAAAGGTATATACACATGCATATTGATCTACAGGATCTCTGGTTATTTTTCTTGTTATAGGCTCCTAAGTTTGGCGACAACCTTTTCTACTTTCTGTTGCCCAAGTTATTATGTTAAAATGTTTTTGTGCTCTGGGGTTATCAAAAAAACAGTTTAACAGAAATCCTTCTAAACTCATGCATACTATCCAAGTACTCATTTATTTTTCTTCAGCACTCTGAACTTGCTCCTCTTGTTCTACAAGATTCCCATTATTTTGCAAAACTTTAGCCTTTGTCAGCCCCTCTATATAATCATTACAACTTAACCATATTTTTTCCTTTAATTTATATCCTACTTTTAAACTCAATTTTCATTTTATCCCGCTCACTAGCTATCCCTTCTGAAGATTTTTTTTATCTTTTCTAATCACTTTTGAGTAATTCACACTACCCATTCTTTAAATGCCTCTCTAAACAGGTAGGTGAGAAAGCGCCAGTGTCTTATTTGCACTTCATTACCCTGCTTTTTTACTAGTTTTTATTGGTGCATGATTTGAAATAGTTATTGGTTATGTATCAACATTTTCAATAAAATGCACATGTTCCTGTGAAATACAATTTGTACCTCAGGGAATATGATTTCTTACCACTGAATTCACATATTTTCAAAAATTTCATCAGAAACCTACCCTCACTTTTTGTATTTTCCCTTTTAGGTCCTTGATACATCCTCACTATTGCAAATCAGGTTCCAGTCTCCACCCATGACAATACTCGCAGCTGAAAGCTGATTATATCAACCAAAACTTTAAGCTCCACAACAGCATGGTTTTGGTGGAATATAAATACATGCTAATGTAATCCTTGCTTGCCAATATCCCCTTACTACTACAAATCTACTATTATCTTCTTCCCCTCTTCTATGACTTTTGTAGCCCCCCCCTCCCCTCCAGCAATTACTATTCTACTTTTCCTCCAGATTCTGATCTCGGTCGGCATGCGTCTCCAAGCTCTCATGCACTTCAGGACAGACATCCGAACTAGAGAGGTGCAGCTTTGGACTCTGTTTTTTGGCTTTCCGTTTTATAGGCTCTGTCATCGGGTCCAGAGGAGCATCCACTGCACTTTTTTGCAAGAAGCTTGAGACTCTGGTTTTCAAGGTATATCACTAGGGAGAACAACAGGCTCCAGAGGTTTTCTGCAACAAAGAATTGGGAAATAGTACAGGATTTTTGATCATGCTGAGGGCCTAGGCAGAAAAGGCACAGAGTATGACTGTCTTTATGTGGAAACTGTCACACACAATCACACCCCTTTTCTGGATGACATGAACCTCAAAGATAAAGAAAGGTAGCAAAAAACAAAGGTTTCCCCAATGGGGTACTTATCTTATCCAAATAGCAGCAATTCCGACAGCAGAACGTTCACAATCCGACTGGTGGCAAAGAAGTTCTGAGGGTGGTGCGCATGTACGTCTCTTATGGCAGACGTGCTGTGCACCTTGGGTAGTAAAAGACTTTGGTATACTGGCCGACATTGGGTTGTTGCCTTGGCAGGCAAGTCCCTTAAGTCAGGAATAATGCAACAGAAAAACAGATGGACATCCTTTGTCAAACTCACATGCTCATTTTTTTCCAAATATGTCTCCTGCAACATTGCTATTTGCACTCTGCAACTTCTTAATATAATTCAAAACTCTTTCCATTTTGTCTATACCCCTGAGGCCATTTACATTCCAATATACTACAGATAGAGTAGACATTAGGATAAAAGCTATTGCATCCACTTATTACCCACGACAATTTTTGAATGTGTATTTCCAATTTTTGTTTTACATGCACACACTGTTTAGCAAGCTGATCTTTTATACGGTGGTTTCTTCTCATCTTCATTTGAACCTATGTCACAATTTCAACACGTTTTGCTTTAATGAAAGCTCTCAAACAAAAATTACATGTTCAGAACACCCTCATCCCCTCAACTTCCATATACAAACTGCCCCAAATCAGACTCACAGGCATAACCAAACCTAAAATCCGCACATTGCAGCCTTTGTTCCCACTTAGACACTGATTGCCTGCACTTTTCCTATCTGCATTCTTCTCGCTGATATGAAGAGGCTTGTATGCTTTCAGAAAACATTAGCTTTTAGCCCTAAGAAAAAGTGCAGTCTTCCTCTAAACAAAATTAAACAATGCACTGTTACATTAAATGCATTAAAGTAATAAGACTGCTGGAGAAGCTACTCATTCACTTTCCATAATTACAAACTATTTTTCAGAGAGCTGCTTGCCACTGTACCTTTAAATTCTGCATTTTCATCAGCAAAGAATGTTCAAAAAAAAAACAGCCAACTTTCAAATACATGAAGAAATTTTTCTAAAATTTAATTCAAAACAGAATGCACAGAATTCCTCTGGTTAAACGCCTTCAGCAGCAGACTTCTTGCTGCTCAAAGAGAACATCGGCTAATGGAAAAAGCAGGCCAATATCTGCAGATGCAAGACCATTTTTGATAACTTTCATCATTTTATTTTTCAAGGCTAATTGCTTAGTAAAAAATTTGTTTACATCTTAAACCAAAGACATCCACCCTTGTAAAAACAAGGGAAATGATCATCCTAATTTTACATATAATCAGTATATTTTTACACCCTACCCCACTCCAGCCGCCAAAGATTGTAGCATTATATAACAAACTTGCTTCTCTCCATATTTTCTTCTCATTACACTATTTTTTTAAAGAATTAAAGGCTTTAAAGTAACTACCAGTTTTTAATGTTTAACACACGTATACACAGAGTTCATTGAAAAGACCTCCCCTTCACATTTAAAAAAAACTGACTGCACACCATACAAAACTGCTTTACAAAATAACATGCAGGTTACATCATGAAATGTTTTATAGAAATACTAAAAAAAAAAAAAGTTTTACTTACAGTTGCTTCTTTTTCTTTAGTGACCCTCTAAACGTTAATGACATGGTACAGGGTATATACTTTACAAGAACTACCAAAGTTTAACAAAGTCAGCAAAAGACCAGCCTTTTCTCAGCCACTTTTACTTGCAAACCAAGATTTCACAAATGTGAGTGATCCTTTACAGTGTTCCATTCACTAATTTCAGTGTTGCTGGAGGTGGTCTTGATCATCACCATTGCCCAACACCACACTCTGGCTCAAGTCTAAGGTACTACTGATTCTTCTAATCAATTCCTGTGTTTTTTCTGTTTTAAGCATTTTCCTTTGGAACACTGGAAAAGGTTTAATCGGCAAAGTATCTAGGCTTTATTGTTAGAAGAATAAGGAGCAGAGCCCCCCTACTGTTTGCTGGCTCACTTGTTGGATACACTTTTTTTGGTGCAAAACAGGCCAAGCAGAAACAAAAATGTCTTTGATCCTCCAAGTAAAGATACTTCGAAGACAGCAGGCTACAGTAGCTTGATTCTCACATCTGCCTTTAGACATTCCCGAATTGCTGGGATAAATCTGTCTTTCTGCTTGGTGTACAACATATAATCATTTTCCACCAACACTGTGCTGTTACCATCTCTTAATAATTTCTCCTTTCTGCCACAGTTTTGCTAGAATCAACTTTCTGCTAGGTACATCTTTACCTTACTAATAGAAGTGTTGTGTATGATTGCACCTTTACTAATAAAGGACTTCACTACTTTCTCATGCCCAGGTTTGGAGCGCCCACTCTCTGTGTCTTTTCAATTAACAAATCCTGCTGTCGAACATAAGCCCAGTTGCTTATTTGTGCCTTCATAAAATTAATGAGTCTACTCCATCCAGTTTCTCTGGTATAGCAAAAAATCTCAGGATTTCGCTATGTACTCTCTTCTGATATTACTATTTTCTTGAGAAACTTCGTACTCTACCAGCCTTTGCTTCATTTTAACCTTAGAATTTTGCAGATCTGATGTTATCCATGTCACTATTCCTCACTCTTGGGTCTTGGATCAGACATTGGATCCGAGCCAGCAAGTTTATAGACCGCTTCTAGGCTCAAGCTCCTTCCACTCCCATGATCCCTTGCTGATCTCTAATCCCAAAGATCTCATTTGCCACGCTAAGCTCCAGACATGTTCTTTTGACTAGAGTCTCCAGTAGGGAATAAGTACCTCTTTTACAATCCTTTTTTGATAGTTTGTTCTTGTATTTTGGTGCTTTATTGTTAGTGCTAGTAGATGTTTACAGTTGGTTATTGTAGTCCTTCCCCTCCCATTGTTTTTCATTTCTAGCATTGTGTGGACATGCGTATGGGTGCGCTTTTTGGTACCATTTTTTCAGAGCAACTTATTTTTGCTGTGCTGTTCTGTTTTAGCAGTTAGCGTTAGTTTGTAGTGGTATATCTGTTGCATATTTGTGTAGACTGGCCTTTTAACCGGTTTTTGACCTGCTCTGTTCTGGTTCTGTTTTTAGTTTGTCCCTTTGGATGCATCATGTCTGATAAGCCAGTTGACTTCAGAAGGTGCTCCTCGTACTGTCAGAAGATGCCAGTCTCCAATTCGTACGAGGAGTGCCTGGATTGTTTAGGCACCGACCACCTGGAGGTTGAATGCAATATATTTGTACCGCAATTCAACCCCAGGGCTTTGGTTGAGTGCTGAAACAAGCTATTAAAAAGAGCTGGCTCAAAAGGGTCCTTTGGCTCAGTCCCTTGCCAATTCTCGACCCTCGCAGCACAAGAGGAAGGCCCCTCTGCCTCTAGGGTCGTCATCATCCAAAATACGAAGCTATGGGATCCTAGTGCCTCAGCTCCAATCTCAACCTTGACTCAGTCAGATGCAATGCCCTCGGATCCTAAGATCTGGGACTCTCACAGATCCAAGGCTTCCTCTCTGAAGCCCTTGGATCAGAGTTTGCAAGAATCCACCACTGGATCCAAGGTCTCCAGTTCAAGGCCTTCGGATCTGGTTCAGCCCCGGATATGGCTGCCTCAGATCAGAGGCATGTAGGATACAAGTGTTCAGATCCAGGATCAGTGTTGGACACTACTATCATCATCAAGAGCTCCCCCTCAGGTTCTGGCTTGGGGCAGTCTCCTTCTGTCTCCAAGCACAGAATTCACTCTTTAGAGGGGAGGTCCTTGGGATTGCGACACCCATCCCTAGCTAGGGCCTACACCTTTCTCTAGATCCTCCAGGAGTTTATTCCCTTCAGATATGGACAGGATGATGAGGTCTTTCCTCAAGGCTAAGCCCAGAGTTGGGCTTCTGGCATCTTCTGCCCATCCAGCCAAGAGGTCTCTTCCTACCCCCTCACTGGCTTTTCCTCGTCTGACCAGGTTGGTTTCGGACTTTCCAGCCCTGGATCGCACAGGGAGGGAGATGGGGATCCCCAAGGACCCCTTTGTACCTACCCCATCTGGGTCATTGACTGCTTATGCTCAGCATCCCATGGGGCAGGCGGAGTCCCAAGCCGGAGCGGTTGTCCCAGAGTCCTTGGGTGGGGGTTCCGGACCAGTTTTCTCAGACTGGTCCCCTCCCCTTGGTGCTTCTACCCTGGACAGCTTGGGGCTGGTACTACCCGGAAGTTCTGCTCTGCTATAATCCTCCTCATGTGGGCCTTCCTGCTGGGAGTGGGGACATGGCATTGTCCAGTTATTTAGCTTTCCGGGTCATAGAGAGGACTTTTTCCTCCCAGAGTTTCCTCCCCGGCCATCCATGGACCATCCCAGCCCCTCAGAGAGGACCCCATTCATCCTGTTCCAGCCCAACCCTTTCAAATTAGTCTTCAGGTGGGAGCTGCCCCACTTGGGGTCCCCCCTCTCTTCAGAATCCTCCCCTGAACCACCCCAGGAGGAGGTGCCTCAGAAGAGACCATGTAAGAGGAGACACTGACTCCCCTGTTGAGTTGCTCACCAAAGAAATGTACCTTGATGAAGGGGATGGGTCCCCAAGATATTTGCCCGAGAATGTCTCCTTTGGGAACATCTTGGAAATCATTACGCTTAAGGGCAGCTGGTCTTCCCTCACCCCATCCTCAGAGGAGTCCATCTTACTGAAGGCTTTTGGGATGGGACAGTCTACCTCCTGGGTTCCCCCTGCAGACAGACTTGTAGACCTTAATCACCAGCAGGGCATGGAAGGAGCTGGACACTATGGAGCCTGTTCCTAAACGTGTGAAAAAATTCCTCAGTCCCCCTTCTGGCAACCAGTTCTGGTCAAAAGGCATGCCAGTCGATGCAATCATGGTAGCTGTCACCACCAATAAAGAGCTGGTGGAACAGAGCACATCTGTCCATCCCTCCCACTGTGAATCCTGGGCAACTGACAGGCTGTAAAGTGGGTTTTCAGCTCAGCTACATTCGGTCTGCAGGCGCTTAACTACCACCTGGCACATTTCACCCATCTTCAAGGGGACTCTGTCAAAGGGTTTACCACGTCCCTTTCTGAGGTACTGCCTGCTTTGGAATTAAGTAAGGTCTCTCCTAAACTATCCACACTTTCTACAATGGCTAATTCATTGATGAGGCTGATTGGCAAAGCAAAAGGAGCCTCTCGAGCAGCCGGAATAGGCATTGCCATTCGGCATCACGCCTGGCTGTGCCTTTGCGGAGTCCTTTAAGATATCTTTCACCAACACCCCCTTCGATGGTTCTACCCTGTTTGGCCCCTTCAGTCAAGGAGACTCTCACTCACAATGAGCAGGAAGGAAAGACCTTGTCGGCTGTAGGAATCAGGTTTCCCACCCCTCACCGCCACCTTTCCAAGGCACAGCGAGGGGCCAGGAAAAGGTGGTTTCGAAAGTCACAGTCTGCCTTTCAGGATGCTCAAGATGAGCCCTACACACAGCAGATGCCAATCCAAGGGCAGTGGGGGTCTGCAAAATCAGGGGTCCAGGGAACCCTTCACTGAGAAGCCCCAACAGCACTCCTAAAGCATTGCCCAGCTGTCCTACCCTGGAGGCAGTCTGGGGTCATTTATCTTTGCACCCTTTGGCCTGGGTAAGTATTACAAAAGATCGTTGGGTGCTAAACATCATTTCCAAGGGTTTTTCTATTCCATTTTCCCAGTCTCTTCCTCCAGTCAGAGGATACCTCCCCAATGCTCCATCCCATTAGAGGGAGCTAGCTCAGGAAGAAGTGCTCAAGCTTCTTAGAAAGACAGCCATCCAAGAGGTCCCCCAGTGGAATGAGAAACCGGAACATACTCTCACTTCTTTTTGGTGCCAAAGACGATGGGGGACCTGCATCCAATCCTGGACCTCAGCAAAGTCAATCCCTCTGTCATCCAAGTTCCAGATGATCATTGTCCAGTCCATCGTGCCTCTGTTGCACAGGGAAGACTGGATGTGCTCAGTAGATCTCCAGGATAAGTACCATCATATAAAAAGACAGGTGCTCCAGGAGACCTCTACTGTGAGTGGAAGCCAATCACTACAAGTTCAGGTCCCTGCCCTTTGGTCTCACCAAAGCCACCCAGGTGTTCACCAAGTGTATGGCAGCAGTCACAGGTCACCTGAGACTGCAGGGATTCCAGGTGTTTGCGTAATTCAATTGCTGGCTCCTCACAGCTCCCATGAAGCATCATCTGGCCACTGCCTCTCAGTACCTACTCCAGCTATTCGACCAGTTAGGCATTACAGTGAACGTTCCCAAAATCCAATCTCATTCCATCCCAAAACCTGGAGTTAATCAGGATTAAGTTGGATATTGTGTCAGAGATTGCAGCACTTCTACTCTGTCAGGTACACCTCATCAGATCTCATGTTAGTCTTCTCAAACTGTCTCATCCCCAGGCACACCTTGTCCTCAGGACCTTAGATTCCATGGTGACAGTGATCTGGTGCCGTTAGCAAGGTTCCATATGAGGGCTATGCAGGGGACTCTAATGGTTCAGTGGTGTTCCCTGGTTCATTTAATGTGAACTCCGGTCCACGTCACATGAGGGTGCTGGCATCATCTCCTTTGATGGATCTAGTCTCAGGACCTCCTAGCAGGCAGACCATTATCTCTTCCTTCCCCTAGTCCCACAATGACCATGGACGCTTCCCTGTTGGGGTGGGGGCATTTCCAGGGACAGACGGTCCAAGGCACATGGTCCAAAGCAGAGAAAAAACTGCATATCAATGTCCTGGAGATGATGGAAGTTCTTCTCGCGTTGCAAGCCTTCCAGAGCTGCCTTCCTCTGGGTACCATTGCAGTTCACACAGACAACATGGCTGTTGTGTGGTATACCAGTAAGCAAGGGGGCACACATTCATATCTACTTTGTTGCGAGGCCAGAGTGTGGGAATGGGCAATGTCATTGGAGCGCTTTCGCATTGCAAAGTGCCTCTCATTCCTAGAGTACTTCAGAAAGGCCATCGGCTCAAGGCCACCTTGATCCTCATCACCCCATTTTGGCATCAGCAGGTGTGGTTTCCCCTTCAGTCTCATTTGAAGTACCCCCTTTGGTACTAGTTCCCATTCCGGATCCAATTTCCCATCCCTTTCAGCTTCAGATTCGAACCTACACGTGCTTTGTCTGATGGCATGGTTTGTCCAATTCCAGTAATCCTGAATCAGTGTAGACTGCCTTCTCCCATTAAGAACGTTATCCTGGCCTCCCAGAAGGCTTCCACTAGGAGGATTTATGCCAACAAGTGGAAGCCGTTTCTGTTTGGCCTAAGCAGTGCAATCTCGATCCTGCTTCGGCTTCCATTTCAGATATCTTACTCTTCTTATCTTTGATGGTCATGAAGCTAGCTCTATCCTGAAACAGCAAAGTGCAATTGGCAACTTTTTCCAACTTCCGTGTTTGCGAGGAGCTCACCTTCTCCTCTCGCTTCAGTAAAGTATTTAGTGTTTTTTCTGCTTTGACCTCCTGTCAAGTACTCTTTCCCACCTTGACACCTTTCTTTTTGCTGCAATGTCTCACACAAAGTCCGTTTGAGCCTGCTGCCACATGGAATATCAAATTCTCATCATGGAAGAGATGGCTTTTTTTATCTGAAGATACTGTATTCACTGTTGCAGTCATTACACTTGGGTTATCCTGCTGGCAGGCTACCCGCAGTCGCCCTGAATTCCAAAGTCCTGGTCCGGCGTCGGTTGCTGTCGCCTCTTCCCTGACGTCAGTGCGCCAGGTGTATAAAAGATGCAGCCGACACCATTTTCTTCAGTTTTTTTTGCCCCAGATGTCAGGTGCCCCCAAAAGGGTAGGCTAAAAAACCATTGCTTATAAAAGCATGCACTAAAAATAAACCATACCTTCATCTACAAGCAAGTACACCACATAGGTTGTATAGGATAGAGAAGTACAGATAAGTCCCAACAAAGAAAGGGGGTGGTGGGTGGGTAACCTGGACTGCAACAGTGAATACACGAACATCTACATTTATGGAAGGCACACAACTGTACTATGTTCATCATGTTTCACTGTTGCAGTCATTACACTTGAGTTGAATCCCAAAGCTGAGGTTGGGTGGCTGGGTCTAAATAGAATTAGGAGTGGCTATAAGGCCCTGCAGAACTGCAGTGGCAAAGCCTGCTCTGGATTTAGAGTAAAGAGGTAAGTGGTAGTGCTTAGTAAAAGTGTGCACTGAAGTCCAAGTTGCAGCCTCCAAAATATCCTTGGTTGGTACTCCTCTGAGGAAGGCTGCTGAGGTGGCTGCTGCCCTGGTAGAATGTGGTCTAATGCCTTTAGGCACTGACTTGCCATGTTGTGAATAGCAGAAGCGAATGCAGTGTCCTATCCATTTTGAAATAGTATTCTTTGAGATAGTCTTTCCTTGTGATCCTGCAGCATATGCCACCAAAAGTTGCTCAGTCTTTCTGAAAGCTTTAGTTTTGTCCAAGCAGAAGCGTAGCTGTCTGTGTATGTCCAAAGAATGCAGAAGTCTCTTCCCTTTATTCTGTGAGTTTGGGAAAAAAGTAGGCAAATGAATGGCTTGGTTAAGAGCCACACTGGACTACCTTAGGCATAAATGTTTGATTTGTCCTTAGAGAAACCCTCTCCGGATGGAAGATAATAAAAGGTTCCACAGCCATTAATACCTGTAACTCTGAGACTCTTCTTGCTGAAGTTATTGCTAGGAGCAGAGCTGTTTTCCATAAGAATTTTATCTCAGCTGTATTGGCTGGCTCGAAAGGAGGCTGTGTGAGTTTTTCCAAGACAAAATTGAGGTCCCATGCAGGTATTGGTGCTCTCCTTGGAGGTCTTATATTTTTGGCCCCCCTGAGGAACTGCCTAAGCAATGGATGTGAAAAAAAAGGTGAGTCTGTATTGTAATGAGCTGAAATGGCAGAGGCATGGATCTTAATTGATGAGAAGGACAGGCCTTTGTCCAGCATCTCAGTTAGATACTGTAAAATCTGAGGTATATTTGGAACAAGCGTGTCAGTTCCTTGTGCCTGGTTCCAAGCACAGAATCTCTTCCATTTTTCTGCATAAGATTTTCTGGTGCTGGGCCTCATGGCCTCCAAAATAACACCCATAACCACTTTAGAGAGAGGTGTATTCTAAATGGTTACACTATCCGCCATGCAGCTAGATTTAGGGTTCCGAGTTGGCTGTGCAGGATCTGATTGTTTTGTTGGGTCAGTAAATGAGGAATTTGAGGCAATGTCCAGGCTGAGCCTTGGAACAAGCTCCTTAGGATTGGGTACCAGTGTTGGCGTGGCCAATCTGGGGCAATTAGCATCATTTGTGGCTTCTCTTGTCTGACCTTTAGGAGTACTTTGGGGAGGAGAGGCAGTGGGGGAAAGGCATATACTGTAAGGTTGTTCCAGCTGAATGACAAGGCATCCACTTTCCATGCTGGTTTGTGATAGGTCCTTGTGCAAAATCTCTGCAGTTGGCAGTTGTGAGGGGAGGCAAAAAGATCTATGTCTGGGCATCCCCCTCTCCTTGTTATCATGCTGAAGATTTGTGGATCTAGTTTCCACTCGTGAGGATCCATGAGGTTTCTGCTTAGTTCCTCTGCCAGAGCATTTGTTTTTCCTGGCAGGAATTGTGCTTGCAGGTGTACTTAGTAGGTCAATGCTGTATTCCACAAAATCATGGCTTGTCTGCAGAGAGGGTAGGAATGTGTGCCCCCCTGCTTGTTTATGTACCACATAACTGTGGTGTTGTCCGTCTTTATCAGCAGCTGTCCTGGATGAAGTAGGTCCTTGAAGGCTGTCAGGGCATTTTGTACAGCTAGCATCTCTTTTTGATTGATGTGAAGATGCCTTTGGCTTGGGGGCCATGTGCCCTGAATACATTTTCCTGCCATGTGGGCCCCCCAGGCATAATCTGACACATCTGTTGTTAGGGTTTGCCTGGCTGTGGGTAAAGTGAATGGCTGTCCCTTGTTGTGGTGACAGGCCTGTGCCCACCATCAAAACTCCTGTTGCAGGTAGGGAATGAGTGAAATTAATGATTCCAGGCTGTGGCAATGTTGAGTCCAAACACTTTTTAGATACCATTGTAGTTTCCTCATATGCAGTCTTGCATATGGAATTAGCAGAATGCAGGAGGCCATGTAGCCCAGAGCCTGCAGAATTTTTCTTGCAGATAACTGGGTCTTTGTTGCCATGCTTTTGAAGTAAGAAGTCAGATGCCTTTGTTTGTCTGGTGTGAGATAAGCTATCTGGGCAGTTGTATTTAAATTTGCACCCAGGAATATTATCTCTTGAGAGGGTACTAGTTTTGATTTCTTTTGTTTACTGTGTACCCTAGGCAAATTAGTAATCTTTTTACAAACGCCAGATGCTTTAGTAGAATGTCTTTGGTCTCTGCTTGAATAAGGCAGTCGTCTAAGTATGGATATATTTGAATTCCTCTTTGTCTGCAAAATGCAATTACTGGTGCCAGGCATTTTGTGAAGACCCTGGGCGCAGTAGATAAGCCAAAGGGCAGTGCAGAGAATTGGTAGTGCATTGAGCCAGCTATGAATCTGAGGTATCTTCTGCAAGATTGTCTGATTGGGACATGCAGGTATGCCTCTTTGAGGTCCAAAGTTACAAGCCAAGCCTTCTTGCCCAGCAATGGCAGAAGCTGTTGTAGAGTCAACATCTTGAATTTCGGAACGTCCAGAAAAGTATTTAGAATAGACAAGTCCAGAATTGGTCTCCATGCTTTGTCCTTTCTTAGTACTAAGAAAAGACTTGAGTAAAATCCTTGTCCCTGCTCTTGTTGTGGCACTGGCTGAATGGCCCTCATGTCCATGAGAGATGAAACTTGTTTTTGTGCCTCTGCCCATCGATGTGGCAGGTCTGGCATATCTTTTGCCTTTGGAAGGGTGTGAAAGTGGAACCTGTAGCCCTGAGAGACTACATTTAGGACCCATTTGTCCTGGGTGATCATGTGCCAATTTTGTGAAAAAAGTACTAGCTTTCCCCCTAAGGGTGCTGCCAAAAGATAAGCGCTTGGCATTGGCAGGGGGAAGTCATTGGGGCTGTTTCCTATATGGCTGTGATTGGTCTTCTCCACTTTTGGAGGTAGAAGCACCCCATTGTTTGGGCCTGTATGAGCCCTGGGGCTGTTGTCTGCCTCTAGGGCGTCTGTATCTGCCTCTTTGTGGCTTGTCTGATACGGGAAAGGACCAATTCTTAGAAGGCCAGTTCCTGCTAAATTTGGGTGGCTGTACCTGTAAGAAATCCTTCACTGTCTGCATAGATTTAGCTTTATCCTCCATTTTCTTTAACACTTCTGCCTTACACCAAACAAAGTATCATGCTGTAATGCAGCATCCAATAATTTTGCTTTAACATGATCAGGCAGAGTCTGTTCCTTTAACCAAGCATGCCTTCTAATAACAGAACCTGTTACAGCGGCCCTGCAAGAGGCCTCCAGTGAATCATAACCACATTGCAAAGTATGTTTTCCCACTTGTTCAGCTACATGCAATAAATTCTGCAATTCCTTGTTCTCAGAACATTCAGAATTTGTCAACATTTTCTGTTTTAACAGAGACATTAAGTATTGCTAATATTTAAGCATATAAAACTGACAATTTAAAGCCCTTACAGCCAAGGTAGCAGAAGTGTAAACTTTTTCCCCCATCTGTCCAGTGCCCTAGAATCTCTATCCGAGGGGACAGGGTTTTTTTTGCAGTAGCAGCCTTGACCCCTTTGGGACCCTGAGAAATAGTTTCTGGGTCAGCAGCAGGGTTTTTATATAGAAATTTATGAGAATCTGGAACCCTGTAGTATCTGTCTGGCTTAACAGGTGCAGGAGGTAAAAAGTCGGGAAACAGGCCGGACGACTCTGAAAATACATCTACAATGTCTAGAACAGGTGGAATAGCCAGAGGTCTGTGCTGAAGTAGTAGAAGAAAGTCTCTGAGCCTTTTCTTAGAATCTGAATAATCTTGGCTTTCCCAGCGGAAATGCTCCCTCATGGTACGCAGGGTTTCCTCAAATGAGTAATCCTCAGGAGGAGAAGCTGAAGGAATAGATTCTTCAGCATCAGAATCCTCATAGGGAGGAATAGAGTATCCCTGTTCTGAAGAAGAGTCAGAGGAAATGGAAACCTGGTCAGAGGAATCATATTCAGTATCTTGCCTAGGCCTCTTATCAAGAGGGAGATGGGAACCCCTGATCAAAGTAATTAGGTCTTTGGCCATTTTGAGCATCTGTTTCTTAAGCATGGAAGTCTGTCCTGGAGAATGCTGTACTTGTTTCCTTGTCTTTAAAACTGTTTTAGTCTTTGTCTTGGATGCTGAAGTTGGCTTGATATAAAGCTGTGTAGGTCTGAAAACATCCTCAGAAGCTGATGCCTGCTCAGCGGCTCCGGACCCATCTGAGGGATTAGTTTCCGAACGCCCAATACCTTGAGTATCCAGAGGCCTAGCTATCTCCACTTAGGAGTCGAAGGCGGCCTGTGGCTCTGAGGTAGTGGGTGTCAGGGGCTGCGAAAGCGCCTCACTGAGAACTGGCGACTGGCCTAGAAGAGGCTTCGTCATCGGTTTTGTACCTCGGATGCCTGTCCTTTTCTTTTTCCTTGTGCTTTTTATGAATTCCGGTAGGTTGTTCCGACGGCATTATGTAGCTAAACCTTCGGGCAAAGTAATGAAAAGCAAAATCGTACAGATCCTTAATAGTGCGTTGGTTAAATCTAGCATAAAACCGACAACTAGCAAAGTCATGGTCAGGGCCAAGGCAAGGAATACAGTAAGAATGAAAATCCTTATGAGGTATTTGCTTCCCACAAGAAATACAATTGTTAACTTTTTCTGACATCGGTCTGGAGTAAGAAAAAAGTTTCCCCAAGGGGTACTTAAGCTTTATAGAAGACTTCGGATCTGAAATTCAATTTCGAAAATCCCAGGAGTCGGCCAACCGGCACTTGCAAACTGCTTTTGCTTTGGGCACAGCGCTGCAAGAAAGACTGAAGAAAATGGCGTCAGCTGCATCTTTTATACCCCTGGCGCACTGACGTCAGGGAAGAGGTGACAGCAACCGACGCTGGACCAGGACTTTGGAATTCGGGTCGACTGCGGGTAGCCTGCCAGCAGGATAACCCAAGTGTAATGACTGCAACAGTAAAACACGACGAACATCTGCAGGCTCTTTCTATCTAACCGCCTTTCATGGTTTTTCATAAAGACAGGGTGGACTTTTGAACTAATCCTTCGTTCATGCCTAAGGTTGCCACAGAAGCAAATCTGAACCAGTCAATCCACTTGTCAGTTTTCTTCCCAAATTTTGCTAATAAAGAGGAATATCTCTTGCATATGGTAGATGTGCATAGACAATTGCGTTTCTACTGGAGACAAAGTTTCTGCAGGTCTGACCAGCTGTTTGTAGCATTCTCAACTCATTACATTTGAGTGATGCCTCCAGGTGCATCTGCAGTTAACTCCTACTGATGCCTCTAGGCATCCAATATTATTTACTTACATTTGCTTCAATAATTCCACAACCATGATATGTACAAAGGCTTTAAAACATTTAATCTTAAAGCTTACACAATGGCAAACTCAACCGCATTAATACTGACCTCTGTCGAGTGCAGGTAAATAGATATTAAATAGAAGTTATGTACTCACCATAACGTTCCATATGAGTAGATACTTCATTTGTCTGCAACCTGTGGGTGTCGGATCCGATCCGGCAGCTTTCCAAGCTCCAAGATCCGAGCTCCTCCCCCTACCCATAATCCCCTAGTACCAACCACATTACCTCAGATCGTTTTTTTTGCCTCACCAACTCGAGACAGAAACCAACTCCAAATGATCAGAGAATTTTCCCGAGGTTCGGGGGATGGCAGGGGGGGTCGGTTGCAGACAAATGAAGTATCTACTCAGATGTAACGTTATGGTGAGTACATAACTTCTATATCTGAAGTAGTTACTTCATTTGATCTGCAACCTGTGGGACAGAGTCCCCAGCTAACCTATAGAACCTGGGTGGTCCTTACGGAAGGATATTCCGAAGCACCGCGGAGCCAAAAGAAGCCCTACTTCTGGAAATGATATCCAGTTTGTAATGAGAAATGAAGGTATGAGATTAGGACCAGGTAGCTGCTGAACAAGTATCGTCTACTGGAACCCTAGACCAAAACGCTGTTGAGGTAGCTACAGATCTTGTGGAATGAGCACAGACGCCAAGGCGGAGCTGGCTTCCCAGATGAGGTGTATCCCAACATAATGCACTGACAGATCCAATTTGCTACAGTCACTTTAGCAATTGCCTTGCCCATGGCTGATTTTGCATAAGAAACAAACAACTGGTCCGACTTGCGAAACTCTTTAGTCCTGTGCAAGTAAAAATGCAGCTGTCTGTGTACATCCAATTTGTGCAACGTATATTCTCCTTTGTTGTGAAAATTTGGGAAAAATACAGGAAGATTTATTGATTGATTAATGTTTGATTCTGTAGCCACCTTAGGCAAGAAAGACTGGTTAGCCCTGAGGGACACTCTATCTTTGTGAAAAATAAGGTACGGAGGTTTAATACACAGAGCTTGTAATTCTGAAACTCTCTTGGCAGAAGTAATAGCCACTAAGAAAGCAGTTTTCCAAGACAAGAACTTTAACGGAACCGAGGCCGCCGGCTCAAAAAGTGGTCTCGTTAAGGCTTGTAAGACCAGAGTGAGATCCCACGGGGGAACCACAGTCTTGACAGGTGGTTTTAAAAGAAAAACGCCTCTTAAGAAGGTTTTGCACAACTTAGTAGATGCTAAGGAGCCTATGCCGTCCCCCACATGAAAATGGGAGATGGCCGCCAACTACACCTTGACTGTGGAGGCACTTGCTCCCTGTCTAAAAAGCAGAGAAAGGAAGTCCAGAATAGTCAGAATAGGGACAGTAAAAGGGTCCAATTCTTTATCTTTGGCCCAGATGGAAAAACGTTTCCATTTACTGTTGAAAAGTTTCCTGGTAGATGGTTTATGAGCCGCCACCAGAATGGCCTTAACGGGGGATGAGATACCGGGAGTCCTAGCCATTAATGGAACTGGATCAACCAAGCAGCAAGTTTGAGATTGACCAGGTTTGGGGTATGGCATCTCGCTGGGTGCAAGATTAGGTCTGGACTGGGATCCAGAATCCATGGGGGAGCCACACAGTGAGACCGCAGAAAGGGGAACCAGATCTGTCGAGGCCAGAATGGGGCTATGAGGATAACTCTGCTCCCCAACCGACAGGCTTTCTGGATGAATTTCATCATAAGTGGGAGGGGGGGATAAGCATAAAGGAGTCCGGGAGGCCAAGCATGGACTAGGGCGTCTCTGGGGGTCTCCCCTCTGGGGGGAACTATCACGAAGTACTCGCTGCATTTTGTGTTTAAAGGAGAAGCGAAAAGGTCGCAGCGAGGCTGATCCCATTTGTGGAAGATCTGCTTCGCAACAGATGGATTCAGAGACCACTAGTATGGAGTGAGGAACACTCGACTTAGCTTGTCCGCTAATATGTTGGACCGCCCCGGAATGTGCATTGCTATCAGAAAGCGGTTGGTGGAAATCGCCCATTCCCACTCTCTCATGGCTTCTCGACACATGGGATAAGATCCGGTCCCTCCTTGTTTGTTTATATACCAGACTACTGACATGTGTGTCTGGATTGCAATAGTCCCTATGGTAAGAAGGTCGTGGAGAGCTTGCAACGCTAAAAGCACCACCCTCATCTCTAGGACGTTGATATGTAATGCGGTCTCTAGGGGAGTCCACGTGCCTTGAACGGATCTGCCTGAACAATGCCCCCCCCACCCGAGGCAAGAAGCGTCCATGGTCAACGTGGCTTTGGCCGGAGGAATTACAAAGGGTCTCCCTTCTCTGAGTTCCTGCGCCTGTAACCACCACAGAAGGGAGTCCTTGCACACCCTGCTCAGGGGAATTGGCATGCATAATGGGTGGATCGACAGGGACCATTGGACTTGGAAGGGTCCATTGTAATATGCGCATTCGCAGACGAGCATGAAGAGAGAGACCGATCGCTGCTGACATAGACCCCAGTGCCCTCAGGACTAACTCCGCTGGAGGAGCAGGGCTCCGAAGAAGGGCTAACACTTGGAATGACAAGCTGTTCAGCCTGACTGACGTTAGAACAACTTTGGAGATTTGTGCATCTAACCTGGCCCCTATGAATTCTAGGGCTTGAGTGGGGCACAGGCAGGATTTCTGCTCGTTTACTGAGATGCCTAGGTTGTGGGCCAGAGACAGAGCATAATCTCTCGCCACACAGAGCTGATGCTTGTTGGTCGTGGTGAGGAGCCAGTTGTCTAGGTAAGGGAAGACCTGAATGCCCTGGAGTCTCAGGTGGGCTGCAACCACTGCCATGACCTTGGTGAACACTCTGGGGGCTGAGGTGAGGCCGAATGGAAGAACCCTGAATTGATAATGACTGGCTCCGAGCCGGAAGCGGAGAAATCTCCTGGATCGTTTGTCCATTAATATGTGGTAATACGCATCCTTGAGGTCTAGCGAGCACATCCAGTCGTTCTCCCGCAGCAGGGGGGAATAGATTGGAGAGTGACCATCCGGAACTTTTCTTTGGGTATGAACAGGTTCAGGGCTGAAAGGTCTAAGATGGGTCTGAGGTCCCCCATTTTCTTTGGCACCAAAAAGAACCTGGAGTAATAACCCAATCCAGACTGGTCTGGGGGGACGGGCTGGATGGCTCTTTTTCTTAGCAGCTTTGAAATTTCCAAAGCCGCTGCCTCCCTCTGATCGGGTGGGACATCGGGGAGGCGTCTGGATTTGGGGGGAAGGTTTATGAATGGAATAGAGTAACCTCTGGATATGATCCGGAGCACCCATCGATCTGTTGTAAGGGACTCCCAGTTTGACAGGTGCTCCGACAATCGCCCCCCGACTGCCTCCAGAGAGGGACAGTCGGGCAAGCCCTCAGGGCTGTTGCGCGGGTCTGTCTGAGAAAGGTTCTCTAGACCCAAAATTACGCAGCCCCCCTCTGCCTCTGGGCCGGCGCCCACCTTGTCCTCCTCTGCCTCTGGAGGACGAGTGGTCCGCAGCAGGATGGGATTGCTGAGACTTACGGAACCACAGCTTCTTTTGTCCCCTCTGATTCCTGGAGAAGGATCTTTGGGGATTAGAGAAGCGGATTCCCACGGTAGACAGCGTCTTCCCGTCCTTTTCGCTTTGGACCAGCGTATTGCGAACAGTTTTGCCAAACAAGGCAGAACCATCAAAAGGGGCGTTCGCGAAGGACGCCTTGAAGGGGTCCGTGAAGTCGCACAGACTGAGCCAGGAGAGATGTTGCAAGACGACCCCGGCTCCGCTAGCTCTAGCGGCTCCCTCCGTTGCATGGGAGAGAAGCCGCATAGAAGTATTTGGGATGGATTTTAGAGTGGCCATTCGAGACTCAAAAACCTTTTTGTCTGGGACCGACATGGACTCTGGAGGGGCTGCAGTGTATTCCTTAATCAAGTCTCGCTGTAGCCTAATAGTATGTGCCATATAGTTCAGCGCCCTTATGGAAAAGGTCGCTGAAGCAAACATCCGCTTCCCAATCCGGTCAAGCGCTCGAGATTCCTTATCAGGCGGGTGAACCGAAGAACTCTCCTGTGCAAGTTCTTTTTTGGTGGCCACCGCCACCAACATAGCATCAACGGGGGTTCCTTTGGCCCAAGACTGTCTATCTGTGGGTGGGCTGAGGACCTTATCGGGGTGCCTTGGAATTGGCTCCACGGTGTCGGGCTCCTTCCAAGCCCTGGTGGTAATTAAGTCCACCAGGGGGTCGGCCGGAGGGGACACCCAGGAGGTAGATGGGCCTGCCTCAAAGGCCTCCAGGAACACGGACTCATCAAGGGAAGGCTTTTGGGCTGACCACCCCCCTCTAATACGCAACATTTCCATGATGTCTCCAAAGGAGACATCTTCAGGGGGTGACCTTGGGGAACCCTCCGTATCATTTAAGTCCGTGTCTGTGGTAATGGACTCGGGGGAGTCCAGGTGCCTCCTTTTGCACTGATGTTTTCGAGGGACCTCCTCGGTGGGACTGTCCGAAGAGGGCTTGTCCACGGGTGGTTGTTCCTCCACGGGAACTAGCTGGAGGGCTTGGGCAGGCTGTCCAGATGGACGGATGATGGAAGACAGACCCTCATACAGTGGGGGTACGGGTGGATCTGAAGCCCGGGTCGGGGATCTGGAGGACCTCGACAGTACCCTCTCCACTACCTCAAAAGCCGAAGGAGAACCACTCTCACCAGCCTCTGAGAGCAATCTCCTCGGATCAGAGGAAGGGATCGGGGTTGGAGCCGATGCAGTCGGCGCCGAGGCAGAGGTATGCTCCGACGCCAACAGCGCCGAAGACACAGCAACTCCCTCGGATCCGACGCTCAGCCCTCGGCCCAGAGAGCTCGGGTCCGACAAGCTCGAAGGTATAGTCTGCGAAGAGACCAGCGCTATCAGCGCCGACAGTTCCCCGGGTCCGAAAGGGCCTGGATCCGATGACTCCGAGACCAGAAAACGAGTCAGAGAAGGAGTGATCGGGGCAAATATGGGGCCTGCACTCCCCCCCAGAGGGGGGGGGGGGGTAAGAGCATCCCCATCTGCATTTCGGTCTGTAAGAACCGACGCATCATCCTATCCATATCCGCTTCGGAGATGCTTTGGGTCGACCTCGATGTAGTAGAGGCAGGCTGGGAGGGCTGCCTCTAAGATCTCGAGGGAGACCTATCCTCCCTCCTCCGGCTCCGGCGAAAAAAAGGGCGAACGGCGCAGAGAGGAGGGGGATCCAGAGACCCTCGAGGGAGATTTAATAGTTTTGTTGGCGGAGCCGAAGGATGAGATTCGGCCCGCCTTTTATGGGACTTATGTCCATCCTTATCCTTGTGCCTCTTCTCTCTGAGGGAAGAGGCACTAGTTTCCCCAGAGCTCAAACCCGATGAGGGAGGATGAGTCCCGGGTAGAGCTAAGGGGATAGATGGCGCCGAAGCTGCTAAAGCAGCTGGAGCCCGAACGGGAGAGGAAGAAGAAGCCGACTCCTGGGGGAGCTTTCCCGCCAGGATCAGCTTGTTCTTCCTATCCCGGAGTGCCCGGGGGTTAAAGGCCACACAGATTTGGCAGGCCTCTGACAAATGGGCTGCCCCCAGGCACAAAATGCACTGAGTGTGGCCATCAGCTGGAGAAAGCTTGTGGCCACACTCAGTGCATTTAGAGAAAATGGCCTTAGGCCCTTCTGACATCTTTCACACACACACCCAAACACTAGGAGGGGGAGGGGAGTGAAGATAATTTAGTTATAAATTAAACAAAAGTGACCCAAAAAACTAGCAGCAGAAGTAGAAAAGGGAAACTAACACACAGACACGAAACTTTGAGAGAAAAATTGGTTTAAAAACCAGCAATGATCTCACCCAGCCAGGAGCTCTTCACAAGGAAGTTTCTTTAGCCGCGGCAAAAAACGATCTGAGGTAATGTGGTTGGTACTAGGGGATTATGGGTAGGGGGGAGGAGCTAGGAGCTCGGATCTTGGCGCTTGGAAAGCTGCCGGATCGGATCCGAGGTCGGATCAGACACCCACAGCTTGCAGATCAAATGAAGTAACTACTTCAGATCTGTTGTTTCTATTATATTAATTTATAAAGATATAATTTTCACATTTTTCTAAACATCTTAACAACCAAGTAAAGTACAGTTTTGTACCTACCATAAATGTAGATGTTCGAGTGTTGACACTGCTGCAGTCATTACACTTGGGTTATCCTGCCATCAGGCGGTCCCGCAGTCGGCCAGAGTTCCAAAGTCTTGGTCCAGCATCGGTTGCTGTCACCTCGGATGCCGGTCCTTTTCTTTTTCCTTGCGCTTTTTATGAATTCCGGTAGGTTGTTCCGACGCATTATGTAGTTAAACCTTCAGCCAAAGTGCGACAGTATATAAGATGCAGCCAACGCCATTTTCTTCAGTTTTTCTTGCCCCAGATGTCAGGTGCCCCCAAATAAGTAGGCAATTCAAACTGCTAGTAAACAATACAAAAGAAAAGCAAACAACCATTTTTTGTTACCAGCAAATACTCCCCATAGGTAATAAAGGGTAGATGCCCTAGGTAAGTACCAGAAAGTAAGAGGGGAAGGAAAGCGGGTAACCTGGACTGCAGCAGTGTCAACACTTGAACACCTACATTTATGGTAGGTACAAAACTGTACTATGTTCATTGTGTTACACTGCTGCAGTCATTACACTTGGGTGGAATCCCAAAGCTGAGGTAGGGAAGCTGGAGCTATAAGGCATTAGGGGTGGCTATAAGGCCCTGCAGTACAGCAGTGGTGAAGCCACCTCTGGATTTGGAGTATAAAGGCAAATGGTAATGTTTGGTGAAGGTATGCACAGAACTCCATGTTGCTGCTTCCAAAATATCCTTGGTAGGTACTCCTCTGAGATAGGCAGTTGAAGTGGCTGTTGCCCTGCTGGAGTGAGATCTAAAACTGCTAGGTACAGGTTTCCCATGGTGGGTATAGCAGAAACGTATACAGTGTCCTATCCATTTTGAAATAGTGTGCTTTGAAATGGCTTTTCCCTGTGCTCCTGCAGCGTATGCTACCAATAATTGCTCAGATTTTCTGAAAGCTTTGGTTTTGTCCAAGTAGAAGCGTAACTGTCTGTGAATGTCCAAAGAATGTAGTAGTCTCTCCCCTTTGTTCTGTGGTTTTGGATAAAAAGTTGGCAAGTGAATAGTTTGGTTTAGAGCCACACACGATACCACCTTTGGCATAAACGTAAGGTTAGTTCTTAAAGACACCCTGTCCTGGTGGAAGATGAGGAAAGGTTCCACTGCCATTAGTGCCTGTAATTCTGAAACTCTTCGTGCTGATGTTATTGCCAGTAGTAGAGCAGTTTTCCAAGAGATGAATTTTAATTCTGCTGTGTTAGCTCGCTCAAAAGGAGGTAGAGTTAATATTTCCAAAAAGTTGAGGTCCCAAGTTGGTGTAGGTGCTCTATGGGGCAGTCTTATGTTTTTAGCCCCTCTGAGGTATTGTTTGAGCAAAGAATTAGAAAAAATTGGTGGATCCGTGTTGTAATGAGCAGAGATAGCTGAAGCGTGGATCTTGTTGGATGAAAATGAGAGGCCCTTGTCTAGCATCTCAGTTAAGTATTGCAGTATCTGAGGAATGTTTGGGACAAGAGGGTCAAAGCTGTGCGCTTGGTTCCAGGCACAGAATCTCTTCCATTTATCAGAGTATGCTTTCCTGGTGCTAGGCCTTCTGGTCTCCAGAATGACATCCATAACAGCTTTGGGGAGGGGCATTGCTTGCTTGACTAGGGAATTTTCCATGCAGCTAGGTTTAAGGTCTTTAGCTGGCTGTGAAGTATCTGATTGTTGTGCTGTGTCAGCAACTCTGAGATCTGAGGCAAAATCCAGGGTGGTTCTTGTGCTAAGTTCTTTAAGATTGGGTACCAGTGCTGGCGTGGCCAGTCTGGTGCAATCAGGATCATTTTTGGCTCTTCCTGCCTGCCTTTTATGAGTACCTTTGGAAGGAGAAGTAAAGGAGGGAAAGCGTATACTTGTAGTTTTTTCCAACTGAATGAGAGGGCATCCACTTTCCATGCTTGTGGATGGTAGCTCCTTGTGCAGAATTTCTGTAACTGGCAGTTCTTTGGGGAAGCAAACAGGCAGTTCTTTGGGGAAGCAAACAGATCTATGTCCGGGCTCCACCATTTTTGTGTTATCATTCTGAATATTTGTGGATTCAGTTCCCATTCGTGTGGGTCCATAATGTTTCTGCTTAGTTCGTCTGCCAGTGTGCTTTTCTCTCCTGCTAGGAATTGTGCTTGCAGATGAACTTGGTAGTTTAGAGCTGTGTTCCACAAGGTCGTGGCTTGTCTGCAGAAGGGGTAGGAGTGTGTGCCCCCTTGCTTATGTACCACATAACTGTGGTGTTGTCTGTCTTTAGTAGCAATTGTCCTGGATGCAGTAGGTCCTTGAAAGCTATAATAGCATTTTGTACAGCTAGCATCTCTTTTTGATTAATGTGGAGATGTCTTTGTTCTGTGGGCCACTCGCCCTGGATACATTTTCCTGCCATGTGTGCTCCCCAGGCGTAATCCGATGCATCTGTTGTCAGTGTCTGCCTGGCTGTGGGTTGAGTGAAAGGCTGTCCCTTGTCGAGGTGACAAGCTTGTGCCCACCATCGAAACTCCTGTTGTAGGCAAGGAATTAGTGGTATAAAGTACAGTTTTGTACCTACCATAAATGTAGATGTTCGAATGCTAATACAGCTGCAGTCATAACAGATGGGTTATCCTGCCATCAGGCGGGTCCTCGGTCGGCCGAATTCCAAAGTCTAGGTCCGGCGTCGGATGTCGTCGCTTCTTCCCTGACATCAGTGCGGCAGGGGTATAAAAGAACCAGCCGACGCCATTTTCTTCAGTTTTTCTTGCCCCAGATGTCAGGTGCCCCCAGAAGGAAGGCAAAACATAAATTTATGTAATAATGCAATGCAATATAATCAAAAAACAGTAGTTGCAAGCAAATACACCATAAAAGAATACCCCAATCAGGTTGTATGAGGAGGTGTTAGCCATTAGGCCTGTCCCAAGAGGGGAAGGAGGGAGGGAAACCTGGACTGCAGCTGTATTGGCACTCTAACATCTGCATTTATGGTAGGTACAAAACTGTACTATGTTCATCGTGCATACAGCTGCAGTCATAACAGATGGGTAGAATCCCAAAGCTAAAAAAGGGGTGGTAGGCACTAAGTGGAACTAGGAGGAGCAAGGATGCCCTGCAAGACTGCAGTGGCAAAGCCCGCTCTGGATTTGGAGTATAATGGTAGGTGATGGTGCTTGGAGAAAGTATGTACAGAACTCCAAGTGGCTGCTTCCAAAATATCTTTGGTAGGAACCCCCCTGAGGAAAGCTGCAGAGGTAGCTGTGTCCCTTGTGGAGTGAGATCTGATGCCTGTAGGTACAGTTTTACCATGAAAAGAATAACAAAAGCATATGCAGTGGGCTATCCATTTTGAGATTGTCTGTTTGGAAATAGCCTTCCCTTGAGCACCTGTAGCATAGGACACAAAGAGTTGCTCTGATTTTCTGAATGGCTTTGTTCTGTCCAAATAATAACGAAGCTGTCTGTGAATGTCCAAGGAATGTAGTAGTCTCTTCCCTTTGTTTTGTGGATTAGGGTAAAAGGTAGGTAAGTGGATAGCCTGATTCAAGGCTACACTGGATACTACCTTTGGCATAAAGGAAGGGTTGGTTCGTAAGGAAACTCTGTCCTGATGGAAAATGATGAAAGGCTGCACAGCCATGAGGGCTTGTAGTTCCAAAACCCTGCGTGCTGAGGTGATAGCCAGAAGGAAGGCTGTTTTCCATGACAAATATTGCAGTTCTGTTGAAGCAGCTGGCTCAAATGGAGGCAGGGTCAGTTTTTCTAGAATGAAATTGAGGTCCCAAGCAGGTACTGGTTGCTTCCTTGGGGGGGTTTATATTCTTAGCCCCTCTGAGGAACTGTCTTAAGAGAGGGTGAGAGAATAAAGGAGGATCAGTGTTGTATTGAGCAGAAATGGCTGAGGCATGGATTTTGATGGAGGAGAATGAAAGTCCACTGCTTAGCATCTCATCTAGGTACTGTAATATTTGAGGTAAATTCAGTATTCCAGGATTCTGACCCTTTTTCTGATTCCAGGCACAAAACCGTTTCCATTTTGCGGAGTAGGCTTTTCTAGTAGAAGGCCTTCTGGCCTCCAAAATGACATCCTGCACCTCCTTGGAGAGTAGGGTCTGTTGTGAATTTAAGGAATCCTCCATGCGGCTAGATTGAGTGTTTTCAGCTGACTGAAGAGTTTTGAAGTTGTGCTGAGTCAACAGAAGAGGCATTAGAGGCAGGATCTATGGTGGGGAATGCGTCAGGCTCCTCGGGAGTGGGTACCAGTGTTGTCTTGGCCAGTCTGGAGCAATGAGAATCATCTTTGGTCTGTCTGCTCAGGCTTTTAATAGAACTTTGGGCAGCAGAGGAAGAGGTGGAAAGGCATAAACTGTCATTGTTGTCCAACTGAAAGAGAGTGCGTCCACTTTCCAGGCCTGTGGATGATAGATCCTTGAGCAGAATTTTGTCAATTGGTAATTTCTGTGGGTAGCAAATAGATCTATGTCTGGCCTTCCCCATGCTTGAATTATCTTTGTAAAAACTTGAGGATGCAACTTCCATTCGTGTGGATCTGTCATATTTCTGCTTAGGTTGTCTGCCAGCGTGTTTTCCTTGCCTGGCAGGAATTGTGCTTGAAGTTGGATTTGTAATTCCAGAGCCATGTTCCAAAGAGACATGGCTAGCCTGCACAGGGGATATGAATGGGTTCCTCCCTGTTTGTTTATGTACCACATCACTGTGGTGTTGTCTGTCCTTATCAATAGCTGGCCTGGATGCAGTAGGTCTTTGAAAGCCATAATAGCATTTTTTACTGCTAGCATTTCCTTTTGATTGATGTGTAGGTGCTTTTCTTTTTGGGACCATTTGCCCTGAATGCACTGATCTGTCATGTGTGCCCCCCAGGCGTAGTCCGAAGAGTCTGTTGTGATGATTTGATTTGCTTGAGGCAAGCAGAATGGGAGACCTATGTTTCTTTGGCATGCTTGAGCCCACCACAAAAATTCCTTTAGGAGGCATGGAATCAGTGGTATAATTGTTTCCAAACTGTGGCTGTGTTGAGACCATAAGTTTTTTAGGTACCATTGAAGTTTCCTCATATGCAGCTTTGCACATGGGATTAGCAGGATGCAAGATGCCATGAATCCCAGAGCCTGCAGGATTTTCCTTGCAGTCAGCCTGGTGAAGGTTGCCAGTTTTCTGAAGTATTGAGTTAGTTGCCCTTGTTTCTCTGGCGTGAAGTAGGCCATCTGGGTGTTTGTATTCAAGCTGGCACCCAGGAAAATTATTGTTTGAGAGGGTATTAGTCTTGATTTCTTTTTGTTGACTGTGTATCCCAGAGAGTTCAACAACTTTATTACAAACGCCAGGTGTTTCAGAAGTATGTGTTTGCTGTCCGCTTGGATCAGGCAGTCGTCCAAATATGGGTATATTTGTATCCCTTGAAGTCTGCAGAAGGCAATTACTGATGCCAGGCATTTCGTGAACACTCTGGGCACAGTAGATAAGCCAAAGGGCAATGCAGAGAATTGATAATGCTTTGAACCTGCAAGAAATCTGAGGTATCTTCTGCAATCTTGTCTGATAGGGACATGCAGGTATGCCTCCTTGAGGTCCAATGTTACCAGCCAAGACTCCTTGCCCAGCATGGGAAGAAGCTGCTGTAATGTGAGCATCTTGAATTTTGGTACGAGTAAATATGTGTTTAGGATGGATAGGTCCAAAATAGGTCTTCAATCTTTGTCCTTCCTTGGTACCAGGAATAGTCTGGAATAAAAACCTTGACCCTGTTCTTGTGCAGGTACCTCTTGAATAGCTTTCATGTCCCCTGCCATAAACAAACTTTACAACAAAAGGAAGAAACTTTTGCAGAAAAGAGGAAAATCCCAGGATGCAAAAAACTCCCTTATTAGCCTCAGTAAGAAACTGAGATGCCTCATAAAATCCTCCAAAGCTAGTTACGAAAATAAAATTGCCAAAGATTCCAAAGACAACCACAAAGCATTCTATAACTATGTCAAGAATCTAAATGGCAATGCTCAGATCTGCTCTGAGCTAAAACAGAATGGCATTAAATATACTTATCCGAAGGATATTGCCAATATCCTGGCAGATCGATTCAGTGCCAACTTCACCCCCCTCTCACCCCCTAAATGGCCCATCTCAATACCGGAAGATTGCCAACTTCCAGTAATAACGGCCACACAGGTACAAAACGCACTCTCTAAAGCCAAGAATACAGCATCCATGGGACCAGATGATATCCCGGGCTGTGTACTACATGAACTACAATATGAACTGGCACCTCACCTAAGTGTCATGTTTAATCATAGCCTCACCTCAGGTTTCGTGCCCACTGAGTGGCGCAGAGCTACAGTTATCCCAATCCACAAGGGGGGATCCACCTTAGATCCCGGAAACTACCTTCCCATCAGTCTGACAAGCCTTATCTGCAAGGCCATGGAGCGTATTATCATGGAACTTGTAAACAAAGACATTGGCAACCTTCAAACACTGGACCCCACCCAGTTTAGGTTTGCGAAGGGCCGATCTCGTCTCCTGAACCTGATTGACTTCTCTGAATCAGTCTCCAGAGCCATGGACAAGGGTAAGGTGGTCCACACAGCCTATCTAGACCTTGCCAAGGCCTTTGACACCATCCCCCACTCTGGAATCATAGATAAACTTACTAAGTTGGGCATTAATCCCTATGTCACCCAATGGGTTCATAGGTTCATACTAGGCTATCTGCCCTAGGGCATTTATAAGCCTAGCCAGAGTGTGTGTGGCTTTCACCACCCCTTAGGATGAGAATACTATACCCATTAGTTTGCTGTGCCTCTGTCCAGCAGTGATACAGAGATGATTCCCGGGGTAAACCTACGATCTCCCATCCACTCGTCAAGATTTCTCTTGAACAGAGTCAGTGAGGAGCTCTGCCTCACATGGACTGGGATTCTGTTCCATAGTGTAGGGAGTCTCTGGGTGATGAATCTGTCCCTCCAGCACGTCCTATTTATATCCATGTTGAGGTTTAAGTCTCTTGCTCTCGTGGCTCTGGTGGATTTGGATTTTTGAGGTGGAGCATGTCCATTAATTCCGGGTTGGACATGGCCTTGTATGTCAGGCACAGATCACCTCTGAGCAGGCGGTATGCGACTGAATAGAGCTGGAGTTTCTTCAGTCGGGCATCGTATGACATATGTTTGAGCCCCTTTATCCTTTTGGTGAGGAACTTTTGGGGTCTTTCCAACTGCTGCAGGTGTCGGGTAAGGTACATTCGAATGGGGCGTTGTACTCAATCATTGGTCTGATAAGTGAAGAGTACAGGGGTACAATGACCTCTCCTGATCTGGATGTGAATCCCTTCATGATCAGGTGGGCAATGTAGAAGGTCTTCCTAACCACTTTGGCAATGTGAGTGTCAAAGAGAGGTTACTGTCAACTTGGGTCCCCAGGTCCCTGATAACTTATTCCGTGTTTAATGGATTACCACCTATGTGGTAATTAGGGGTTACCTTGTTTTTCCCAAAGGGTATGACTATACATTTTTGGCATTTAGCTTAAGGCCATGGCTCTGGCACCAGTTATCCATTTCTATGAGACCTTTCTGGAGGATGTCTGTGTCTGATGGAGTGTCAATTATGGTGCCCAGTTTGCAGTCATCTGCAAATTTTGTCAGCCACAATCCCCTATGTTTGCCTGCACTTCAGAAAAATAAATGCCGAACAAGAGGGGGCCCAGGACTGAGCCCTGTGGGACACCGCTCGTGACCGGCTTAGAGTCTGACATGGCACCAGCAACTCTAACCCTGTGTGTTCTGTCCTTGAGCCAGTTTGCAACCCATCTTGTGACATATGGGTTTACATCTAAGCTGGTGAGCTTTTCTATGATGCCCGAGTGGGGTATTGTGTCAAATGCTTTTGCTAGGTCAAGGTAGGCTGTGTGAACTGCCTTACCCTCATCAATGGCCTTAGTGACTGTTTTGAAAAAGTCGACCAAGTTCAAGAGGCAGGATCTGCCCTTGACAAAGCCAAATTGGGTAGGATCCAGTGTCTGTAGGTCCCCAATGTCTTTATTTATGAGTTCCATTATGATCCTCTCCATAGCTTTGCAGACAAGGCTCGTCAAGCTTATGGGCGGTAATTTCCAGGGTCCGTAGAAGCACCGCCTTTGTGGAGTGGGACCACAGTTGCCACGCCATTCTTTGGGTACATATCCTGTAGTAAGGCTAAGATTAAACAGCAGCCTTATGTGTGGGTTTAGTTCCTCATTGAGTTCGTGTAGCACACAGCCGGGGACACCGTCCGGTCCCATTGATGCTGTGTTTTTTGCTTTAGAGAGAGCATCTCTCACCTGGGCATCTGAGATGTTTGGGAGGCTAGACTCTGGTGGGATAGATATTTCTCCTTTTGGGGGGGAGGGAGGGGAGAAATTTGCACTGAACCTGTCTGCCAGTATGTTGGCAATGTCTGTGGGTTCAGTGATTTTTATCATTTTGGACTAATTCTGAGCATATCTGGGAGTTTCCACCCAGGTTTCTAACATAGCTAAAGAAGGCTTTATGATTGTCTTTTGTGTCATTAGCGATTTTTCTCTCAAAGTTGGCCTTGGATGATTTTATGAGTGATCGTAGTTTTTTGCTAGTATTGATCAGAGATGCCTTCCCATTTAGGGATTTTGCTCTGTCATGTAGTAGCTTTCTCCTCTTGTTGTAGAGTTTGTTTATGGCTTGAGTCCACCAGACTGGGCGCCTGCCTTTGGTGGAAAAGGTCTTGATTTTATTAGGGATTGCTTGATCCATACATTCCTGGAGGTGCTCGTAGAAGGCATTTGTAAGGGTTTCAGCAGCGTGGGTTGTGGTTTCCACTGGCTCGGTTGCTAAATGGCTTACTGATCGAACCCACACTGTAAAAGTAGCCGACTCCAAATCCAGCTCCAGACAAGTGGAGTACCTCAGGGTTCAGTCCTGGGGCCGCTCTTGTTTGGCATCTACTTCTCTGAAGTACAGGTCAACACTAAGGGACTCTGGCTAACAAAGTTTGCAGATGACTGCAAACTGGGAGCCATTATTGAATCCCCAAATGATGTGGATACTCTACAAAAGGGCCTTACAGAAACAGATGCTTGGTGCCAGAGCCATGGGCTCAAGCTCTATGCCAAGAAATGTATTGTTATCCCCTTTGGGAAAAAAACATGTATCCATGAATTACCATATAGGTGGCAGTACACTAAACACAGAAAGTGTGATAAGAGACTTAGGGACACAGGTGGACAGTGGTCTCACCTTCGATAACCACATCGCCACAACAGTCAAGAAATCCTTCTATGTGGCACACCTCATCACAAAGGGCTTTTCATCCAGAAAAAAGGATGTCATTGTCCCACTGTACTCATCCCTCATTAGACCCATTATAGAATACAACGCCCCATTTGGTATGTACCTCTCAAGACATCTGCAACAACTGGAAAGGCCTCAGAAATACCTCACTAAAAGAATCACAGGCCTAAAGCAGATGCCCTACGCTGACCGCCTTAAAAAGCTCCAGCTATACTCTGTCGCATATAGTCTACTCAGAGGCGATCTCTGCTTAACATACAAGGCCATGTCAAATCCAGAGCTGTTGGACATGCTACACAAAGAAATCCCAATCCCTCAGAGCTACACGCTCCAGGGATCTAAACCTTGTCATCACAATAAACAAAACATGCTGGAGGGATAGGTTCCTGACCAAGAGACTCCCCAGACTCTGGAATAGATTGCCCATACATGTCAAGCAGAATGCCTCTTTGGACCTCTTCAAGAGGAACCTTGACGATTGGATGGGAGAAAGGAAATTCACCCCAGGGATCACGTCAGTCGCCCTGCTAGACAGAGGTCCAGGAAAGTAAATAATGTGGGAAGAAATAGCCAGGGAATTGTTATGGCTAGGCTTGTATAGGCCCTAGGGCTGATAGCCTAGTACCAACCTATGAACCTATGAGAGCTGAAATTTGTTTTTGTGCCTCTGCCCTTTGATTTTGTGGCAGGTTTGGCATGCCTCTCATTTTTGGAAGGGTGTGAAAGTGGAATCTGTAGCCTCTGTCTATAATGTCCAGGATCCATTTTGTCTTTTGTGACAATATGCCAATTTTTCAAAAATAATGCCAGTTTTCCGCCTAAAGGTGCTGCCATTAGAGCTTTGCTTGGCATGCAAAGGGGAAAGTCATTGGTTCTGCTTTCTGAATGGCTGTGATCTATCCTCTCCACCTCTTGGTGTAGGTGCTTGCCATTGTCTGCCTCTAAATGATCGTTGTGATTGCCCTCTACCCCTCAGGCGCCTGTATCTACCTCTGAGGTCTGTCCGTGGCTGGAAAGGACCAATTTTTTGAAGGCCAATTTCTATTGAAACGCGGAGGTTGTACCTGTAGGAAATCTTTCACTGTTTGCATTTATTTTGCCTTTTCCTCCATTTTTTTTTAATACCTCCTCAGCTTTAACACCAAACAATACATCTTTTTGAAGAGGTGCATCTAGTAATTTAGCTTTGACATGATCTGGTAAGGTTTGCTCTTTGAGCCAAGCATGTCTACGTATGACTGATCCTGTAACAGCAGCTCTACATGAGGCCTCTAAAGCATCAAAACCACATTGCAAGGTATGTTTACCCACTTGTTCTGCACTATGCAACAAATCCTGCAACTCCTTCAAGTCTGGTTGTTCAGGTTGTGACATTTATGCTTTCCAACTGAGATAACAAACTGTTGATACTTTAACATATGGAACTGACAGTTTAATGCCCTCATGGTTAAAGTGGCCGAGGTGTATACCTTTTTCCCCCACCTTTCTAAACCTCTGGAATCTCTCTCTGAAGGTAATGGATTTTTGGCAGTGGAGGCCTCAATTCCCTTGGGACCCTGTGAAATAGTTTCTGGGTCAACCGCATGGCTTTTGTATAGGAACTGGTGTGAATCAGGAACCCGGTAATACCTGTCAGGCTTGACTGGAGTTGGAGGTAAAGAATCTGGGTTAAGGCTGGCCTCTGAATACACATCATCTAGTATGTCTAAGACAGGAGGGATAGCCAGAGGCCTGTGCTGAAGGAGCAAGAGGAAATCCCTGAGCCTTTTCTTGGAGTCTGAGTAATCTTGGCCTTTCCAGTGGAAGTGTTCCCTCAAGGTATGCAAGGTTTCCCCAAAAGAATAGTCCTCAGGGGGGAGACAGAGGGAATGGACTCCTCTGCATCAGAATCTTCAAAAGGGGAGTATGAATGTTCCTGGTCTTCAGAATGTTCTGAAGTAATGGAGGCCTGGTCCGAGGAAGGGTATTCTTCCCTCCACGCTGGGCCTTTTGTCCGAGGGGGGGGTTGAGAACCCCTGATAAGAGTAATCAAATCCTCAGCCATTTTGAGCATCTGTTTTTTAGGCATGGTGCCTTGAGAGGGGCCCTGTGGAGCTTGTCTTTTAGTATGCATGGCTGCTTTAGATTTAGTGAAAGCCTTAATGGAAAAAGGCCTGAAGACACCTTGAGAGGTGGCAGGCCTGTCTAAACTCTGAGTTTCCCCGCCAAGAGTGGCGTCGGTATCTGTAATCGGGGTGTGGGCAGAGGAGCCTGCGACCTCGGGCACAGAAGACACCGCTAAGGAAGTGTCATCGGTAGTCAGGGGCTGCATAGGTGCCTCGCTGAGAACCGGAGCACCTGAAGTCGGCTTTAGCGTAGGGTCGGTAGAAGTCGCGGACCTCGTATGTTGGTCCTTATCTTTGCGTCTTTTACTCAAAACTGGAGTCGGAGTATCCGACAACATAATGTAATTAAACTTTTTGCCAAAATAGTGTTGGGCGAACTCCACCCGACGCTTAATAGTGCGTTTGTTGAATGTAGCACAAAAACGACAGGCCGAGACGTCGTGGTCTGGGCCTAAGCAAGGAATGCAGAGGGAATGGAAATCCTTATGCGGTATTTGCTTCCGACATGAAATGCAATTATTAACTTTGTCTGATATCGGTCTGAGGCAACAAAAGTTTCCCAAACGGGGTACTTAGCTTTCAAGAAGACTTCGGTTGAAAAATATTCGTAATCTCAGGAGCTGGCCGACCGGCACTTGAGAACTGCTTCTGCTTCGGGCACCGCGCGGCAAGAAAGACTGAAGAAAATGGCGTCGGCTGGTTCTTTTATACCCCTGCCGCACTGACGTCAGGGAAGAAGCGACGACATCCGACGCCCGACCTAGACTTTGGAATTCGGCTGACCGAGGACCCGCCTGACGGCAGAATAACCCATCTGTTATGACTGCAGCTGTATACTGCAGCTGTATGCACGATGAACATCTGTTTCCAAACTTTGACAGTGTTGAGACCATACGCTCTTTAGGTACCGTTGTAGTTTCCTCATATGCAGTCTGGCATATGGAATTAGTAGTATGCAAGATGCCATGTAGCCCAAGGCCTGCAGAATTTTTCTTGCAGGGAGTTGGGTCTTTGTTGCCATTAATTGAAAATATTGGGACAGTTGTCCTTGCTTTTCTGGTGTGAGATAAGCCATCTGGGCCATTGTGTTCAAGCTGGCACCCAGGAATATTATCTGTTGTGAGGGCACTAGTTTTGATTTCTTTTCGTTTACTGTGTACCCCAGGCAACTTAACTTTTTTATGTATGCCAGATGCTTTAGTACAATGTCCTTGCTCTCTGCTTGAATCAGGCAGTCGTCCAGGTATGGATAAATTTGAATTCCTTTTTGCCTGCAAAATGCAATTACTGGTGCCAGGCACTTTGTGAAGACCCTGGGCGCAGTAGACAAGCCAAAGGACAGTGCAGAGAATTGATAGTGCATTGAACCAGCTAGAAATCTGAGGTATCTTCTGCAGTTTTGTCCGATAGGGACATGCAGGTATGCCTCTGAGGTCCAAAGTCACGAGCCAAGCTTTCTTGCCCAGCATGGGAAGAAGCTGCTGTAGTGTCAACATCTTGAATTTCAGAACATCCAGGTAAGTGTTTAGTGTAGAAAGGTCCAGAATGGGTCTACAGGCTTTGTCCTTTCTGGGAACCAGAAAGAGTCTGGAGTAAAATCCTTGTCCTTGTTTCTGTGGTGGTACCTTTTGAATAGCTCTCATGTCCATGAGTGCTGTAATTTGTTTTTGAGCCTCTGCCCATTGATTTGGTGGCAGATTTGGCATTCCTTTTAGCCTTGGCAGGGTGTGAAAATGGAACCTGTAACCTTGAGATACAATGTTGAGAAACCATTTGTCTTTGGTGATGCAATGCCTGTTGTGATAGAAAAGTGCCAGTTTTCCTCCTAAGGGGGCTGCCAAGAGAACTGTTTGGCAGCTGTAGTGGAAAGTCATTGAGGCTGTTTTTTATAAGGTTGAGGCCTGCCTTCCCCTTCTTTCTGGCCTGGTGTGCCCCATTATCGAGGCCTTAAGGGCCTTGTGTCTGACCTCTACCACTTGGATGTCTGTATCTGCCCCTTTGAGGTCTATCTGTGACTGGAAAGGACCAATTCTTTGTTGGCCAATTTCTGCTAAAACGAGGAGGCTGAACCTGTAAGAAATCTTTCACCGTTTGCATAGATTTTGCCTTATCCTCCATCTTCTTTAATACCTCCTCTGCCTTAACTCCAAACAGCACATCCCCTGCAAAGGTGCATCCAATAAATTTGACTTTAACATGATCTGGTAACCTATGTTCTTTTAACCAAGCATGCCTTCTAATGACAGAGCCTATAACTGCTGCTCTACAGGAGGCCTCTAAGGAATCAAACCCACATTGCAAAGTATGTTTTCCCACTTGTTCAGCTGCATGCAATAAATCCTGCATTTCTTTTAAGTTAGGAGGATCTGAATCTGGAAGCATCTTTTGTTTCAACTGAGACATCAAAAATTGCTGATATTTTAGCATGTGAAACTGGCAATTCAAGGCTCTCATTGCTAAAGTTGCAGACGTATATACCTTATTTCCCCATCTGTCTAATGCTCTGGAATCTCTGTCAGAGGGAACTGGGTTTTTTGCTGATGAGGCCTTAATCCCTTTGGGTCCCTGATAAATAGTTTCAGGGTCAGCAACAGGGCTTTTGTACAGAAATTTGTGAGAGTCAGGGACTCTGTAATATCTATCAGGTTTAACTGGGGCTGGGGGTAAGGAGTCAGGGTTCAAACTGGATTCAGTGTACACATCATCCATAAAGTCTAAAACTGGCGGGATAGTAAGGGGTCTGTGTTGAGGCAATAAAAGAAAGTCTATGAGCCTTTTCTTGTATTCTGAGTAATCCTGACCTTTCCAATGGAAATGCTCCCTCATGGTATTGTAAGGTCTCCCCAAAGGAGTAATCCTCAGGCGGAGAGGCTGATGGAACTGATTCCTCAACATCAGAATCCTCATAAGGGGGTAAAGAATATCCTAGGTCCGAGGAAGAGTCAGAAGATTCAGTCTGCATCCTGTCTGGGCCTTTTATCAGGTGGGGGATGGGACCCCCTGATCAGGGTGATTAGGTCCTCGGACATTTTTAGCATTTGTTTCTTAGGCATGGAAGCCTGTCCTGGAGACAGCTGTGTCTGTTTCTTTGCTTTTAAGGGGGGCTTAGACTTAACAGAGGGTTTAATGATTAACTGGGTAGGTCTGAAAAACACCCTCTGTAACTGTGGATTGCTCAGCTACTTCGGTTCCCCCTGTAGGTTTAGGATCGGTAAGCTGAAGACCTAGTGCGTCCAAAGGCCCAACCAGCTCCACGTGGGAGTCGGAGGCGGTCTGTGGTTCTGTGGAAGCGGTAGTCAGGGGCTGCGTAGGTGCCTCGCTGAAAACTGGAGAACCGGCGACCGGCCTAGAAGAGGCCTCGTCGTCAGTTTTGGGCCTCAGATGCCTGTCCTTGCCCTTTTTAAGCATTGCGGTCATCGGAATTTCTGATGGCATGGTGTAATTGAATTTTCTACCAAAATAATGTCGGGCAAAATCAAACAGACGTTTAATAGTGCGCTTGTTAAACCTAGCACAAAACTGACAACCAGTGACGTCGTGGTCAGAGCCTAGGCATGGAATACAATAGGAGTGGAAATCCTTGAGGTATTTGCTTCCCACAAGAAATACAGTTATTAACTTTTACTGACATCGGTCTGAGGCAAGAAAAAGTTTCCCCAATGGGTACTTAGCTCTTTTGGAAGACTTCGGTTCTGGATTCGGAATGAAAATCTCAGGAGTCTGCCGACCGGCACTTGCGAACTGCTTCTGCTTTGGGCTACCGCGCGGCAAGAAAGACTGAAGAAAATGGTGTCGGTTGCATCTTGTATACCCCTGTCGCACTGACGTCAGGGAGGAGGCGACAGCAACAGACGCCGGACCAAGACTTTGGAACTTTGGCCGACTGCGGGACCGCCTGACGGCAGGATAACCCAAGTGTAATGACTGCAGCAGTGTAACACGATGTACATCACAGAACTCCTCAGTCTCATATGAAAGCTCTCAGCTTGATTAATAAAATGTTCCTGGCAGTATGTATGTAACTTGAGTGGTTGCTGAAATATTGTAAGTTGTTCACAAAATATTACAAATGTAATAGTTAATGTGTTTACTGTGACTTATAAAGTTCAGTTTAAGAATACTATCACTACAAAAATAGTTTGTGCTGAAGGGTTTGCCATTTATACTTCTTTCATAACCCCTATGGTTCCAGAGATATGAACATTTGTTTGAAATGTAAGGACATAAATTTGATTTTGTCAAAAGGCTTAGGCTCCACACACTGGAAGTTACAGTGCAAACTTCCTGAGCTCCACTGGAGTGAATGAGTTAATGGGAAGGGTCAGGCAGTGTCCAAAATTACCATCTCCCATTGGATTTCTATCTGCATTTCTTTTGCTTATTCATCCAAAGGTTTACCAATACCAGGTTCAATCAGAGCTAATTCCATTAGGTCAATGGCCACATCTGCTGCCTACCTTGCCCGGCATTCCATTGATGACATTTGTGTGGCAGCCACCTGGTCTTCACTTCACACTTTTGTCAGTCACTACAAACTCGATACAGTCTCCAGAAACAAGGCTTCCTTCAGCTCCACAGTTCAGCATGTCCTTCCATGAGGCCCACTCAGGATTTAGGGTAGCTGGGGACTCTGACCCAAGAGTGAGGAATAGTGACATGGAGAACATCAGATAAAGAGTTATGTACTTAGAATAACACAGATGCCAAGTTATGGTATGTCACTATTCATCACTATCTCTCCCTCTGTCCGGTACGATCTAGAGGATGTGGAGATGCCCTAGTTGGTGGTGAAGGTCTTCCTAGCTGCCTTCTAGCTTAGCGCAAACTTGATCTGACAGGTTAGAGGGCAGCAAGGGATCATGGGAGTGGGAGAAGGTCGAGCCTAGAAGCAATCTATAAAGTTGTCGGCTCGGATTCAATGTCTGAGCCAAGACCCAAGAGTGATGAATAATGACATAGGATAACACAGATGCCATAAGTACATCTAAATAGCCCTGTTAAAGCTTCTCATTTTCCAGCTTTCCTGAAGTGAAACATTCCTTTAATATTTCATTTATTTTAATCCTTTGAGTTCATCTGATTTAGTATTTTCCTCTAAAATTACTGGAAGCCAACTTGAACCAAAGTGGAAGTTGTTTGCTGAAAAGCTGCACGATTTTTCCTGGCTAAAGTTTTCTCTGCACTTTTTCTGGTAGATTTTGTTCAAGTTCTCCACATTTCTTCTTTGCTGACATCCACACAATGTACTTACTAGCCTCTAACTGAATTTTACCCCAGCTTACAATTTCACTGTTTTTTTCCCCTCAGTTTCTATTTTCACAGTAGGAGAGCTGAAATTAAACTGTTGATCAGTGTACAGCCAACTTAGAAGTCCACTAAATAAACTGCATTTAGATGTCTTAAGAATTAAACAGGCAATTGCTGTGTAGTAACACTATACAAAGATAAAATGTGTGTTTCTTTTGTGGTGACACTGTACATGGATATTAAAATCCAAACAAAACATTTGGTAAGCAAACAGTTAATGTGCAGTATGTGTGATATGCAGGCATTAGTTACGACCTGTAACACATTGACAAGGAGGGCTGCAGTACAGATGTTAGGCATAAAGTTAAGGTAAGGCATGTGAAATATTAGTAAATCAGCAGTAGTTAAAGCTAGAAGATTAACAGAAGTACTGTATGGCTGATGAGTCAAGGATAGTGGAGTAAGAATGCTACAATATTTACTGGCATAGAACCTGATTATACGAGAGTGGTGTAGAGTACATGAAGGAGATGAATAAAGTGGGAAGGCCAAAGAAAAATTTACATGCAAAGTGGGTATTAAAGAACCAAGGAAACGGAGGAGAAGTGGTAGAAAGTTTGTGTGTATTGGGTACAGAGTTTACAAAGGGATAGTGGGTATGAGATGACAATGGAAAATAGTTACCCAGGTGAGCAGCATGCGCACAACTGTGTAGTTTAGGTGCGATGTTTTAGTAAGGGCTTGGAACTGGAAAGTTTCATTGTCTGTTTTCGGTTATGCTGGGGTGGTGTTCCAGAATTTAGATGCATAACAGGAGTACAGTGAGTCACCTGCCAAGTTATTAGACTTTGCTGTGATTACTAAAGAGCGTACTGGATACATGGAGAGTAGTGCTGCAGGGTATCTTAGTGCTGGACATTTTTCTGGTGCATGTATACTGGACTGTGTGCAGCAGTAAGTTGTGAGTATGTTATAACAGTTGGGTTGCTAAAGCCAATTTTGTAGTTTCAGGGCTCTTTAATGAGTCTTACACGCAAGGTTGGTAGCAAATTAGGCTACTTTATTGTAACATGTAGAGAGTTTAGCTGCAAGTGCACTAAGATTTCTAAGAATACGTGAGGCATACAGTAGACCTAGAACAAGACAGGTAGGTACTAGTGCTGGTCTTGCTTCATCTGTCTGGTACTGTTTGGATCTACTGAGAGTGAGCGAGAGGAATTTCTTTTTTTAAATGGATTGCAATACATGTTGGTCAAATCTGAGGTTACTGTCAATTAGGACATCCACAACTTTTGTCTGGGTTACACAGTTTCTGTGTTGTTGAATGTGGTTATTACAAAAGATGGTCTTTAGGTTAGGTATTGCTGAGAAATTAAGAACATAATGTTTATTTTCAGGATTTAAAAGTAAATTTGCATTTTCAGGTTTCAATAGCAATGAAAGAATTTTGGGTGATGACCTGAAGTGTTGGTAGGGATGGGGCTGCACAAACAAGGGTTGAGTAGACAGCTTACTGAACTATGCTAGCAAGGAGGGTGGCAGTCTATAGCTTGTTTATAAAAATGTTGAATAAGAGGGGGTCTAATCGTTGATAAGTTGAGGACCTGGCCTACACCAGTACTAAAAGTGGGAAGGGTCTATATACTTCTGCTGATCAGTGTATGACCACCATAAAGCCAATACCTCTACTGATCAATCTGTGTGAGTACTGTAGTGAAGGATAGTCTTCTGAAGACCGCGAATCTTAAGAAACTGAGATAGACTCATGGCAATCAGGCTCCAGTGTAAGATATGGCAGTATTCATAAGCTTAGCCTATGCCTCACAGCAGAGTTCTGATGGTGAGAAAGAGACTGTATTCAAGCAGCAGCTGCTGGATCCATTAGGTAAAGGTGGGCTAGGGGAGACCTGAATGCTTACTGACAGACAGAACAGGATAAGAGGACTTCCTGCGACCACACAGGTGAGGCAACAGGAACAAACAGGAGGCCTTTCTAGACTTCTGTCTGGGAAATGGCTTGGTGGCAGTAAACACGGGGCTTAGCAATTAACACAGTCACAAGATCACATGCAAGAACAGTCAACATGCAACTCTGGTAGACATACCCTAGAAAGGAAAGGGCACAGAGAAAAATCAGGGATTGCACAAAGTTATCCCCAGTGAAACAATCAGCAAAAGGCAAAAACCACTGGTGGGCCACAACTGGCTGCAAGTAGTTGTCAGAGAAGGCTCTAAGGTCAACAGGCATCAATTAACATCCATATGTCTTCAGTCTGAACTGAAAACACTAGCATTCAAGGAAAAAGTCATGGCTCAAACACTTCAGAAAGATGACAAAATAACTGGAGTCCAAGAATAATGTCAACATATCAAAACAGCATGCGTAAAAAAATATTTTAAAACGGGTACGCAGCAAAGTCAGATTACAGAAATAAGGTAGATAAGGAAGCTGGTGGTAGAATGTAGAAGTCCAGGAAGTTATGAAAAGAAAGTAGGATAGGAAAAAGTGGGAGTGGGAATACTAGGTGGCTAACAAAAGAGGCTAATACAGTAGTCACAGATGCTAAAGTACAGTTGTATACACTTACCATAAATGTAGATGTTAGAGTGTATTCCCTGCTGCAGTCATTACAATTGTGTAATCTGCTGGCAGGTTGCCCTCAGTCGGCCTGAATATCAAAGTCTTGGGTCCTGCGTCAGTTGCTGTCTCCTCTTCCATGACGTCAGGTTGTCAGGGGTATAAAACATGCAGCCGACACCATTTTAATCAGTTATTCTTGGCCCAGATGTCAGGTGCCCCCCTAATGGGGAGCAAAAATATATATACAAACTGTAAATATATAAATGCACTTTAGAAACACAAAAATTACCTTCAACTAAAAGCAAATACACCACAAACGCTTCTGAGTATAGTGTAGGAAAGAAAAGGTATAGAAAGGGGGCTGGCGGGTGGGTTATCCGGACTGCAATAGTGAATACACTCGAACATCAACATTTATGGTAAGTGTACACAACTGTACTATGTTCTTCATGTTTCACTGTTGCAGTCATTACATTTGGGTAGAATCCCAAAGCTATGGATGGGAGGATGGAACTAAATGGCATTAGGAGCAGCTATAAGGCCCTGCAGGACTGCAGTGGCAAAGCCTGCCCTAGATTTAGAGGAGAGAGGTAAATGATATTGCTTTGTGAACATATGAACTGAGCTCCAAGTAGCAGCTTCTAGAATGTCTCTGGTAGGGACCCATCTGAGAAAAGCTGCTGAAGTAGAGGCAGCCCTGGTGGAATGGGATCTGATCCCCTTGGGCACAAGTTTACCATGGTGCAAGTAGCAGAAACTAATGCAATGTCTTATCCATTTAGAAATAGTCTGCTTTGATATAGCCTTCCCCTCCCCTCTGATCCTGCAGCAAATGCTACCAGTAATTACTCAGACTTTCTTAGAGATTTTGTCCCGTTTAAGTAGAATCTTAGTTGTCTGTGTACATCCAATGAATGCAGAATCTGCTCCAATTTGTTCTGCGGATTTGGGAAAAAAGTTAGCAGGTGAATGGGTCTGGATAACAGCCACACTGGATACCACCTTAGGCATAAAAGAATTGGTCCTGAGAGCCACCCTGTCCGGGTAAAAAATAATGAAAGGCTCCACTGCCATGAGAGCCTGTAGTTCTGAAACCCTTCTAGCTGAAGTGACTGCCAAAAGAAAAACCGTCTTCCAAGAAAGAATTTTTATATCCGCAGTAGCTGTTGGTTCAAAAGGAGGCAGGGTGAGTTTTTCCAGCACAAATTGAGGTCCCATGCAAGAGTAGGTGCTCTCCTGGGAGGCCTTAGATCTTTGGACCCTCTGAGGTACTGTTTTAGCAGGGGATGAGAAAAAGAGGGGAGGCTCTGTGTTGTAGTGAGCCGAGATGGCAGAGGCATGGATTTTTATCGAAGAAAAAGATAGGCCCTTGTCAAGCATCTCAGTTAAGTAATGCAAAATCTGAGGAATATTGGGCTTTGCTATGTCTATTCCTTGTGCATGGTTCCAAGCACAGAATCTCATCCATTTATCAGCATAAGATTTTCTAGTACTAGGCCTTCTGGCTTCCAAAATGACATCCATCACAGGTTTACTGAGAGATGTGGTTAGTAACATTAGTCGATTAGCAATGCTGCAAGATTCAGAGTTTGGAGCAGAGTGTGCAGAATTTGATAGTTCTGCTGAGACAATAGGTGAGGTGTTTGAGGCAAGTTCCATGGAGGAAGGTGTGACATATTCCTTAGAAGCGGGTACCACTGTTGGCGAGGCCAGTCCGGAGCAATTAGAATCATTTTTGGCTTTTCCTGTCTGACTTTTAGTAAGACCTTGGAGAGTAGAGGCAGAGGGGGAAAGGTATAGACTGATAGGTTTTTCCAGCTGAAGGATAGAGCATCCACTTTCTGTTTTTTGTGATGAGTTCTTGGGCAGAATGTGTCCAACTGATAGATCTATTTGCCTCTCCCCAAAACTATGTCTGGGCTTCCCCATTTCTGTGTTAACATGCTGAAGATTTGTGAATCCAGTTTCCATTCGTACGGGTCCATAAGATTTTTGCTTAGGTCGTCTGCCAGAGTATTTTGCTTTCCTGGCAGGAATTGAGCTTGAAGATGTATTTGGTAAATCAAGTATGTGTTCCACAAGGCCATGGCTAGTCTGCAAAGGGGGTAGGAATGTGTACCCCCTGCTTGTTTATGTACCACATAACTGTGGTGTTGCCCGTCTTTATCAGTAGTTGTCTTGGATGAAGTAAGTCCTTGAAGGCTGTCAGGCATTCTGAACAGCTAGCATTTCTTTCTGGTTGATATGTAGATGCATTTGGTTTGGGCTCCATTTGCCCTGAATGCATCTTCCTGCCAGGTGGGCTCCCTAAGCATAGTCTGGTGCGTCTGTAGATAGGGTTTGGGTGGCAGGGGGTAGAGTAAATGACAGTCACTTGTTTTGGTGACATGTCTCTGCCCACCAAAGAAACTCCTGTTGCAGGCAGGGAACGAGAGGAATCATTGTTTCCAGGCTGTGACAATGTTGACTCCATAAGCTTTTTAGGTACCATTGAAGTTTCCTCATATGCAGTCTCGCATATGGAATTAGTAGAATGCAGGATGCCATGAACCCCAAAGCCTGCAGAATTTGTATTGCAGCTAACTGGGTTTTTGTTGCCATTTGAAGTATGTTGTCAATTGCATTTGCTTGTCTGGCATGAGGTAAGCCATCTGGGCACTTGTATTTAAGCTTGCACCCAGGAATGTAATTATTTGAGAGGGTACCAGCTGTGATTCCTTTTCGTTTATAATGTACCCTAGGCATGCTAGAAGCCTTTTTACAAACACCAGATGTTGAAGAAGTGTCTCCTTGTCCTCTGCCTGAATGAGACAATCGTCCAGGATAAATTTGAAGGTTTCTTTGTCTGCAGAATGCATTACTGGTGCCAGGCACTTTGTAAGACCCTGGGGGCAGTAGATAAGCCAAAGGGCAGTGCAGAGAATTGGTAATGTAAAAAGCCTGCTTTGAAGTGGAGGTATCCTCTGCAAGATTCCGTTATTGGGATATGCAGGTATGCCTCTCAAGTCTAGAGTTACCAACCAGGCATTCTTGCCTAGCATAGGCACAAGCTGTTGTAAAGTCAGCATTTTGAATTTTGGAATATCCAGGAACGTGTTCAGAATTGATAAGTCCAGTATTGGACACCATGAGTTGTCTTTTCTGGGTACCAGGAAAAGTCTCGAATAAAATCCTTGTCCTTTTTCCTTTGCTGGTACCGGTTGAATAGCCCCCATATCCATGAGGGACATGACTTTTTTTGGGCCTCTGCCCAATGGTTTTGTGGCAGATCTGGCCATCCGTTTGGAATTGGCAAAGTGTGGAAATGAAATCTGTACCTCTGGGATACTATGTTTAATACCCACTTGGGTCCTGGGTAATTAACTGCCAATTTTGAGCATGAAGTGCTGTTTCCCCCCCAAGGGGGCTGCCAAAAGATAAGTGCTTGGAGATGGTAAAGGAAAGTCATTGAGACTGCTTACTGTAGGGTTGTGCTTTGTTACCTCCAGATTTGGAGGTGGAGGCACCCCATCACTTTGACCTGTAAGATCCCTGCGATTGATATCTGGAGCCTTTGGAGCGCCTGGGTTTGCCCTGAGTGGCTCTGTTCGACACAGGAAAGGACCAATTCTTAGTAGGCTAGTGACTACTGAACCTGGGTGGCTGCACTTGCAAGAAATCCTTTACAGTTTGCATAGATTTAGCTTCGTCTTCCATTTTCTTTAAAACCTCTTCTGCCTTATTACCAAACAGACTATCATGTTGTAAAGGGCCATCCAACAATTTAGCTTTAACATGATCAGGCAGATTTTGCTCCTTCAGCCAGGCATGCCTTCTTATCACAGATCCAGTTACAGCGGCCATGCAAGAGGCCTCCAAGGAATCAAAACCACATTGCAAAGTATGCTTTCCAACTTGTTCTGCTGAATGCAATAAATCCTGTAACTCTATTTTCCACAAAATCAGAAATCAACATAATGTTCTGTTTCAGTAAGCCCATAACATGCTGTTGATATTTAAGCATATGAAACTGGCAGTTTAAAGCCCCGATTGCCAAGGTTGCAGAAATACAAACCTTCTTACCCAATCTAACCAGCGCCCTGGAATCTCTATCAGAAGGGGTACGATTTTTGGCTGTAGAAGCCTTAACACCCTTGGGACCCTGAGAAATAGTCTATGGATCAGCAGCAGGATTTTTGAAAAGAAATTTGTGGGAGTCAGGAACCCTGTAATATCCGTCTGGCTTTCTAGGAGCCAGAGGCAGGAAATCAGGAGCCATGCTTGATTCCAAGAACACATCATCAACAATGTCTAATACAGGAAGTATTGCCAAAGGCCTATGCTGAGGAAGAAGAAGAAAATCCCTAAGCCTCTTTTTTGATTCAGAGAAGTCCTGACTCTCCCAGTGAAAATGTTCCCTTAAAGTATGCAAAGTCTCTCCAAAAGAGTAATCCTCAGGACGAGATGCAGATGGGATGGATTCCTCTGCATGTGAATCCTCATAAGGTGGAATAGAAAATTCCTGATCAGAGGAAGAAATCAGAAGAAATGGAAACCTGACCTGAAGATTCATAATCAGTGCCTTGGCCTCTTAGCGGGAGGGGGGGGTGGGGGGTGGGAACTCCTGATCAAGGTAATTAAATCCTCAGCCATTTTGATCCACAGCCATTTTGATCATTTGTTTTTTAGGCATACGGGCCTGAGCACGTGGCTCATGCATTGGTGCTTTTGACATAGTAGTTTTTGACCTTGTTTTTGTTGATGGCATCGGTTTAATATAAAAATGTTGAGGCCTGAAAACACCCTCAGAAGCCGGTGCCTGCTCAGCTGCTCCGGACCCATCCAAGGGAGAGACATCCGCAGGTTCAATACTTGGCAAATCTCACGGCATACCAGACTCCGAATGGGTCTCTGTAGCGGCCTGCGACTCAAAAGTAGCGGGTATCAAGGGCTGCGAAAGCGCTTCACTGAGCACTGGCGAACCAGCGACTGGCGTAGGAGAAGCTTCGTCATCAATTTTAGACCTCGGCGGTCTGTCTCTGTCTTTTTCCTTGTGTTTTTTGTGAACTCTGGTAGTCGGATTGCTAACAGACGACATTTCAGGGTAGTTAAATCTTGAACCAAAATATTTAGAAGCAAAAGTATACAGACGCTTAATAGTGCATTGGTTAAATCTGGCACAAAACCCGACAGCAAGGCACATTGTGATCAGGGCCTAGGCAAGGAATACAGTACAAATGAAAATCCTTATTTGCTTCCCACAAGTAATGCAATTATTAACTTTTACTGACATCAGTAAGGAGCAAGAAAAAGTTTCCCCAACAGGGTACTTAGCTTTAGTTTGAAGACTTCGGTTCTGAAACTCGAAAACGAAAATTTCAGGAGTCGGCCAACCGGCACTTGCGAACTGCTTCTGCTTCGGGCACCGCGCGGCAAGAAAGACGGATTAAAATGGCGTTGGCTGCATGTTTTATTCCCCTGACGTCATGGAAGAGAAGACAGCAACCGACGCAGGACCCAAGACTTTGATATTCAGGCAGACTGAGGGCAACCTGCCAGCAGATTACCTAAATGTAATGACTGCAACAGTGAAATACGAAGAACATCAAGAAGACAGAGGCACAACAGCTTCTTGACAGTGACTCAGCAGATGGCACAAGAATTTTCAAGTTGTAAAGCAGAGAGAGAAAGATGAAGATAGACACCATTCAAAACAGATGCCAGCAGTCCACAGGAGAAAGACAGACGAAGGAGTGCTTCCAGATAAAGAAAGCCCCAATAAAACAGCACTAACCCCGACAAAGCCTACAATGAAAGAAGGAAGTGTCCATTCTACAAGATGGAAGTAAGTACAGTTGTGTACACTTGCTATAAATGTAGATGTTGGAGTGTATTCACTGTTGCAGTCATTACATTTGGGTAATTTGCTGGCAGGTTGCCCTCAGTCGGCCTGAATTCCAAAGTTTTGGGTCCTGCGTCGGTTGCTGTCTCCTCTTCCATGATGTCAGGTCGTCAGGGGTATAAAACATGCAGCCAACGCCATTTTCTTTAGTTTTTCTTGCCCCCAGCGCCATTTTCTTTAGTTTTTCTTGCCCCCGATGTCAGGTGCCCCTTCATCTACAAGCAAATACACCATATGGGTTGTAAGAGATAGGAAAGATAAACTGTAGAATGACAGGGGGATGGTGGGAGGGTAACCTGGACTGCAACAGTGAATACACTCGAACATCTACATTTATGGTAAGTGTACACAACTGTACTATGTTGTGTTTCACTGCTGCAGTCATGTTGGGTAGAATCCCAAAGCTATGGCTGGGAGGCTGGAGCTAAACAGCATTAGGTGCGGCTATAAGGCCCTGCAGCACTGCAGTGGCAAAGCCTGCCCTGGACTTAGAGTAGAGAGGCAAATAGTAATGCTTTGTAAAAGTGTGAATAGAACTCCAAGTAGCAGCCTCTAGAATGTCTTTGGTTGGTACTCCTCTGAGAAAGGCTGCTTAAGTAGCTGCAGCTCTGGTGGAATGAGACCTAATGCCCTTGGGCACAGGTTTACCATGGTGCAAGTAGAAGAAACGGATGCAGTGGCTTATCCACTTTAAAACTGTCTGCTTTGAAATAGCCTTTCTTTCTGATCCTGCAGCATATGACACTAGTAATTGCTCAGTTTTTCTTAGAGCTTTAGTCCTGCTCAAGTAGAATCTTAGCTGTCTGTGTACGTCCACGGAATGCAGAATTCTCTCCCCTTTGTTCTGTGGATTTGGATAAAAAATTGGCAGATGAATTTTTGGTTAAGAGCCACACTGGAAACCACCTTAGGCATAAAAGTAGGATTTGTCCTCAGAGCCACCCTGTCTGGGTAAAACATGACAAAAGGCTATACAGCCACGAGGGCCTGTAGCTCTGAAACTCTTCTTGCTGAAGTAATTGGTAGTAGCAGAGCTGTCTTCCATGATAAGAACTTTATATCAGCGGTAGCAGCTGGTTCAAATGGAGGTAGAGTGAGCTTTTCCAACACATAATTGAGGTCCCATGCAAGTAATGGTGATCTTCTAGGAGGCCTTAATTTTTTTCTCCTCTAAGATACTGCTTTAGTAAAGGATGAGAAAAGATTGGTGGCTCTGTATTGTAATGAGCCGAAATGGCAGAGGCATGGATCTTGATTGATGAGAAAGATAGGCCTTTGTCAAGCATCTCAGTTAAGTATTGTAATATTGGAGGAATATGTGGTTCTGCTGTATCAGTTCCTTGTGCTCGATTCCAAGCACAGAATCTCTTCCATTTGTCAGCATAAGATTTTATAGTACTAGGCCTTCTGGCTTCCAAAATGACATCCATCACATCTTTACTGAGAGGTGTCGTTTGTATGATTACATGATTAGCCATGCTGCCAGGTTCAGGGTCTGTAGTTGAGGATCTGATTGTTTTGCTGGGACAGTAGTTCTGGTCTTTGAGGCAAGGTACAAGCTGAGTACGGATTCAAGTTCCTTAGGATTGGGTACCAGTATTAGTGGGGCCAGTCCGGGGCAATTAATATAATCTTTGGCTTCTCTTGTCTGACTTTTAGAAGGACCCTGGGCAGAGGAGGAATGGCGTAAACTGATAGGTTTTTCCAACTGAAGGATAGGGAGTCCACTTTCCATGCTTGTCTGTGATAAGTCCTTGTGTAGAATATATTAAATTGATAATTTTGAGGAGATGCAAATAGATCTATGTCTGGGCTCCCCCATTTCTCTGTTATGCTGAAGACTTGTGGATTTAGTTTCCACTCATGAGGCTCCATAAAGTTTCTGCTTAAATCGTCTGCCAGAGTGTTTTGTTTTCCTGGCAGGAATTGAGCTTGAAGATGTATTTGGTAGGTCAAAGCTGTGTCCCACAGTGCCATGGCTAATCTGCAAAGGGGGTATGAGTGTGTGCCCCCTTGCTTGTTTATATACCACATGACTGTGGTGTTGTCCATCTTTATCAGTTGTTGTCCTGGATGAAGTAAGTCCTTGAAGGCTGTTAGGGCATTCTGAACAGCTAGCATCTCTTTCTGGTTGATATGTAGATGCATTTGTTTTGGTGCCCATATGCCCTGAATGCATCTTCCTGTCATGTGGGGCCCCCAGGCATAATCTGATGCTTCTGTTAAGGTTTGGCTGGCAGGGGGTAGAGTGAAGGGCCGTCCCATGTTTTGGCGACAGGCCTTTGCCCACCATAGAAACTCCTGTTGCAGGCAGGGAATGAGAGGAATCATTGTTTCCAGACTGTGTGAATGTTGACTCCATAAACCTTTTAGATACCATTGAAGTTTCCTCATATGCAGTTTTGCATATGGAATTAGTAGGATGCAGGATGCCATGAAGCCCAGAGCCTGCAGAATTTGTCTTGGAGAAGACTGGGTTTTTGTTGCCATCAGTTTGAAGTAAGTAGTCAGTTGCCTTTGTTTGTCCGGCGTGAGGTAAGCCATCTGGGCAGTTGTATTCAAGCTTGCACCCAGGAATGTTATCTTTTGAGAGGGTACCAGTTGTGATTTCTTTTCGTTTATTGTGTACCCTAGGCATGTTAGAAGCCTTTTCACAAACACCAGATGTCGTAGAAGAGTGTCCTTGTTCTCTGTTTGAATGAGACAGTCGTACCAAGTAAGGATATATTTGTATACTTCTTTGTCTGCAAAATGCAATTACTGGTGCCAGGCACTTTGTAAAGACCCTGGGCGCAGTAGATAAGCCAAAGGGCAGTGCAGAGAATTGGTAATGCATTAAGCCAGTCTTGACTCTGAGGTATCTTCTGCACGACTGTCTTATTGGGACATGCAGGTATGCCTCTTTTAGGTCTAAAGTCACCAGCCAAGCATTCTTGCCCAGCATGGGCAGAAGCTGCTGCAAAGTGAGCATTTTAAATTTTGGAATGTCCAGGTATGTGTTCAAAATCAATAAATCCAGAATTGGCCGCCAGGCCTTGTCCTTTCTGGGTACCAAGAACAGTCTTGAGTAAAAACCTTGTCATTTTTCCTGTTCTGGTACTGTTTGAATGGCCCCCATATCCATGAGGGACGTAACCTGTTTCTGTGCCTCTGCCCATTGATTTTTTGGCAGATCCGGCCAACCATTTGTCATTGGCAGAGTGTGGAAATGGAATCTCTATCCCTGTGATACGATGTTTAGTACCCACTTGTCCTGGGTTATTAATTGCCAATAGTACCCACTTGTCCTGGGTTATTAATTGCCAATTTTGAGCAAAAAGTGCTAATTTTCCCCCATGGGTGCTGCCAAAAGATAAGTGCTTGGTGTAGGCAGAGAGAAGTCATTGGGATTGTTTTCTGTACGTTTGCGCTTTATCTCCTCCAGATTTGGAGGTGGATGTGCCCCATTGCTTTGACCTGTAAGAATCTTGCGCCTGGTATCTGGAACCCTTAGGGCGTCTGGATTTGCCCCTTTGAGCTCTGTCTGACACAGGAAAGGACCAATTTTTAGTAGGCCAGTGTCTACTGAATCTGGGTGGCTGCACTTGTAAGAAGTCTTTAACAGTTTGCATAGACTTAGCTTTGTCTTTCATTTTCTTTACAACCTCTTCTGCCTTAATACCAAACAGAGAATCATGCTGTAAAGGTGCATCTAGCAATTTAGCTTTAACATGGTCAGGCAAATTTTGTTCCTTTAACCAAGCATGCCTCCTAATCACAAATCCAGAAACTGCGGCCCTGCAGGAGGCCTCTAAATAAACAAAACCACATTGCAAAGTATGTTTCCAACTTGTTCAGCTGCATGCAATAATTCCTGCAATTCTTTATTTTCTGCACATTCTCAAATCAACATCATTTTCTGTTTCAGCAATCCCATAACATGTTGTTGGTACTTAAGCATATGAAATTGACAGTTTAAGGCCCTGATTGCCAAGGTTGCAGATGTATAAACCTTTTTTCCCCATCTGTCCAGTGCCCTTGAATCCCTGTCAGACGGGGTAGGGTTTTTTGCTGTTGAGGCCTTAACTCCCTTTGAACTCTGTGAAATAGTTTCAGGATCAGCAGCAGGATTTCTAAATAAAAATGTATGCGAGTCAGGGACCCTGTAATATCTGTCAGGCTTACTGGGAGCTGGAGGTAAGGAGTCAGGGGTCAAACTTGACTCCAAAAACACATCAGCCACGATGTCTAAAACAGGGGGAATGGCTAAAGGCTTGTGCTGAGGGAGGAGGAGGAGGAAATCGCTGAGCCTCTTTTTTGATTCTGAGAAGTCTTGACTCTCCCAGTGAAAATGCTCCCTCAAAGTATGCAAGGTTTCTCCAAATGAATAATCCTCAAGAGGAGATGCAGATGGAATAGACTTCCTCAGCATCAGAATCTTCATAAGGAGGTATAGATAATTACTGATCAGAAGAGGAATCAGAAGAAATAGAAACCTGATCTGAGGATTCATAATCAGTGTCCTGCCTAGGCCTCTTATCTGGAGGGGGGTGGGTACCCCTGATCAAGGTAATAAGGTCTTCGGACATTTTGATCATCTGTTTTTTAGGCATGGAGGCCTGTGCACGTGGCTCGTGTGTTTTTTTAGTTTTAGAAGTTGCTTTTGTCTTTGGTTTTGCAGCTGTCGTCAGTTTGATGTACAAAATGTTGAGTTCTGAATACACCCTCAGAAGCCAGTGCCTGCTCAGCGGCTCCGGACCCATCCGAGGGAGATACATCCGTCGTTCCAATACCTTGAGTATCTTGCGGCATGCCGGACTCCACATGGGTGTCGGTAGAGGCCTCTGACTTGAAGGTAGCAGGTATCAGGGGCTGCGAAGGCACCTCACTGAGTACCGGCGAACCGGCGACTGGCTTAGGAGAAGCTTTGTCATCGGTTTTGGATCTCTACTGCCTTTCTCTGTCCTTTTCTTTGCGTTTATGTACTCCAGTAGTCGGATTGCTATCAGACGACATTTCTGGGTAGTTAAATCTGTTTCCAAAATACTTTGAGGCAAAAATATACCAACACTTAATAGTGCGTTGGTTAAAGCTAGCACAAAACCAACAGCCAGGCATGTTGTGATCAGGGCCTAGGCAAGGAATACAGTATAAATGGAAATCCTTATGAGGTATTTGCTTCCCACAAGTAATAAAATTATTAACTTTTTCTGACATCGGTAAAAAGCAAGAAAAAAAGTTTCCCCAACGGGGTACTTAGCTTTGGTGAAGACTTCGGTTCTGAAAATCAAACTTGAATAGTTCAGTAGTCGGCTGACCGGCACTTGCGAAATGCTTCTGCTTCGGGCACTGCGCGGCAAGAAAGACAAAAGAAAATGGCATCGGCTGCATGTTTTATACCCCTGACGACCTGAAGTCATGGAAGAGGAGACGGCAACCAACGCAGGACCCAAGACTTTGGAACTCAGGCCGACTGAGGGCAACCTGCCAGCAGATTATCCAGATGTAATGACTGCAACAGTGAAACACGAATAACATCAGCACTAAATAAAATTAAGTCAGGGAAAGCAGCAGACTAGGATGAAATTATGGCAGATATGATTAAAATGTTGGGTGAGTTAGAGGAGAAATGGATTTGGAGGTACTGAAAAAAACAGTTCAGAGAAACAGATGTATTCCAGGTGACTGAAGAATAAGCATAATAGTTCCAGTGTACAACAACTTTGGGCAGTACAGAGGTATCAAAATCCTGTTGCACTGCATGAAATCACAAGAGAAGTTGGTTGATAACGAATGTATAAATTAGTGCAAAGTAATACGGGAGATAAACAGTTAGGATTCAAAACAGGTACAACCAATTTGATGTTTGCGGCAAGACAGATAGCGGAGAGGAAGCTAGACAGGAGGAGACAGTCTCATATCAAGGTCCCAAAATGGATGATTTGAGGCTGTCCTGTAATGGTTCAGCATCCTGGAAATATTGGTAAAATTAGTGCAAGCTATGTACAAGTACCCAACGACAAGTACAAAACCAGTTTTTGGACTTACAGAGGTGTTCCCAGTGGGAGTGCATACAGGTTCAGCCCTGAGCCCACTTCTGTTCACAATGTTGATGGGCTACTTTAGCAAACAGGTTGGATGGGACAGAAAAACAAAGTCACTATATGCAAATGATGTAATATTACAGGCAGACTTTGAACAGAAACTTTAGCAAATAACAGAGGAATAGAATGCAAAACTGAATGCACACTGGGCGAAATGGAGTACAGACAAGACAATTGTCATAGGAACAAATGGAGGAATTCAAAAGAAGTTAAAACTTAAATACAAGGGGAAAACAGTTGAAAAGACTAACTGATTCAAGTACCTAGGAGGGGTGGTTGAGGAGAAGGGAAGTCTGAACAAGGAGGTCAAAGCTAAAATCAGATTAGCTGCAGCCAGCGGACACAGTGTCAAAGTGAGTGAGTAGGGAGTGACAGAAGAATTGTCAAGGAAGCTGTATGAAACCGGGTATAACAAGTACTTCTCAGTGGTACAGAAAACTGTTCAATGAAAGCAGATCAGCTGAGGAAGCCAGAGGCGATAGATATAAAGTGCCAGAAATAGATGGTAGGATGCACACACTGTCGGAAAAACTAAGAAATTATGACATCAGAGCAAAAGCCGAAGTAGCTCCTGTTGCAAAGAAAGTCAAACAGAACAGATTACAGTGAATCAGGTACATGTGCAAGAAAACAGAATACAATTTGGTGAAGATTTAGGAGAGACAGGAAGAAGTCAAGAGGAAATGAGGACATCCAGCAAAGACAGCTAGACTGCATGACAGAAGGCTAACAGCCAAGCATGTCTGCCGAAGGAGGTAGGAGAGTGGTACTGAATACAGACAGATACATTCATGAGACATCTCAGCCCAATGTAGAAAATGGGAAAGGATGGGGTGGTGATGATTTCAATATTCCTACTTAAACTATTTAAGAAGTGAAAAAAAGCTGCTCTTAGAATTTGACACTAGGGAGGAGAAGGTATCATCATAACCACCTTATACTCTGTCTTCATATCATTTACACATTCTAGTAGTACAAAACAACTAATGTGCTGTTATGTGACCACAGATGGCATATGAGTAGCTAGTTAAATTAGAATTAAGAGCTGTACTACAATTCCTCTCGCATGACAACTGGACACAGGTGGACATATATCATTCCAATCAGACATCTAAAACCACTGGATATCTCGAACATAAGAATGGCACCTGGCTATAAATGGGAGAACAGCCTCCACCACCTGTTCATTTCTGATCAGAAATAGGTCACAAATAAGTAGGCTTAAAGGTCCTGGGGAAGACATCCAGGAGACCAGGTGAGGCCTCGTTTATAGTGAAGTCTGCTAATCATTTCCAGTGCCCTAGAAAGGTAGGCCCTGTAGGGAGAGGTCAGCTCACCTTGCCTGATGAGAAGCAATCTTAAGAATGAAAACTTAGATCCTAGTTACCATTCTTTTTCCACACAGTCCACAGCAAGATGAAGAGGTGGACGATACCAAGTTGAGAGAAACACGGGGAAGAGAGGGAACCCATACTGCAGCAGTGATCCTGTTTCTCAAATAGCGACTGTTAAGTACACATGCTTGTATACCTGTACTAAGTTAATCATAACAACTACTGCAGTCTAATTCTTCATGCAAGGAAACAGTATTACATTAGTTTGCTAATCAATGGAGAGTCTTGACACTGAAATGGGAGTAGTAGTTACACAGCATACCCTAGAGAACTACAGTGGCAAATTTACCCCATGAATCGTGTCTGCATATCCAGTCTAATGTCTGGAGCAGGTATAAATGGTGATCCATACAGTGATTTCAAAAATAATCTCAAAGTGGCACATTTCTAAAAGGTATAACTGCAGCTGCCATAGTGGAATGTGCTCCAACCTGACCTTGCAGTGATCTACCACACAGATAAGCAAAAAGTAATACAAAGTCTTCAGCATGATGAGCAAAATGTTACTGACATTGTGTGTGTGTAACATGAGTGTTGCTGATATATTGTGAGCATTTTACAAAATATTACAAACTTAGTAGTTACTGTGTTAGAATGGCAAAAGTGATAAAATTGATAGATAAGGATCAGTATGGTTTTGTGCAAGGGAGGCAAACATTTGACAATCTTAACAGAACATTGATGATCCACAGGGAAGCAGAATTTAAGAAAATACCACTGTTATTGGTGTATCTTGATGCAGAGAAAGCATTTGACAGAGTAAATGGGACTTCATGAGCAGGGCAATGGAAGCATTTGCTTTCCCCAATACAATTATAAGGTTGATTAGAATGATACATGAGGGATTGGAAGCGAAAATTAAAGCGGGTGGGGTCCTGGCAGAATTTAAGAAAATACCACTGTTATTGGTGTATCTTGATGCAGAGAAAGCATTTGACAGAGTAAATGGGACTTCATGAGCAGGGCAATGGAAGCATTTGCTTTCCCCGATACAATAATAAGGTTGATTAGAACGATACATGAGGGATTGGAAGCGAAAATTAAAGCGGGTGGGGTCCTCTCTGATGATCCTGCTTGAGTAGAGGAGTCAGGCAGGGCTGTCCACTTTCCCCTTTGTTGTTTGCATTATATTGAGAACCATTGGCAAAGAAAATAAGGAACTCAGACATTCAAGGATATAATTGGTATGGTAGTCAGGAAAAGCTGCTCTATTTGCAGATCATATTTTATACATGACAAAACCAAAATGGGAATTTACACTGTTGTGGAACATTTTAAGACAGTTTCAAATCTTCTCAGGATACAAAATTAATGAAGCTAAAACAAAGGCAATAGTGGTAAATTATGTACCAACAGACAAATTGATCCAGTATCCATATTTATGGGGACATGACAAAATGAAGTACTTAGGAATATGGATTAGAAAGGACTCTGTTGTGGCAGCTAAAGGATATGTGGGAAGAGACTAAATAGAAGATAATACAAAAATTGAGAAACTGGAAGCTTTGCTATACGAATACTAAGATACAAGCAATTACAATGTTTTTAGTCTCTTTAGTCTTATACACAGGTCAGGCATATTTTTATAACCCAGAGGAGAAGCTGTAGATAACAATTAAGAAAAGAGTTGAAGGGAAGACAGCAAGGGTCAAGTGGGATAAGCGGATTCTTCCAATAGAACAAGGTTGATCAGGATTACCCTGTGACACCCATGCACTGGCCCAGCAATCAAGGAGCCTCAATCCTCACCGCTAACACCAGTGAGGGGCGTCCATATAGGGAAAGGATAATAGATACACACACAGTAAAGTACAATTTCCCTTAACAGCACAGAGAGATCACAGTTAGTCTGGGCCTGGTTTCTCCCAAGACTCCCCACTGGCACAGCTATAGGGACCAGATCTCAGCCTAGTGGGCAAGCTAAAACCTCCAGCACCCACTCTGTCCAACTAGTGCTTCATGTCCCTGCCCAAGTAGCTGACGCACACTTTGAGATTAGAGTTATATACAACCACACAGACACTCCTGGAGAAGACTGGCACAGGTTCTCTAGCTGTGCCCCTTTTACCCACACTATATGGTAGCACCACTTGACACCACCCACTAATATTTATCAGCTACCAAAAGGCCCTTATGAAAGGCTGTCCAATTATACTGTGCAATATTATTATCCAAAAGGTAAGTGCAACTGAACAGCTAAGGCTTATTTGGAGCGGCTTAGTACAGTATCACTATATATATATATATATATATATATATATATATATATATATATATATATATATATATATATACACACACACATACATACAATGTACTTTAGAGCTTAAATTATCTCTACACAAAACAGCCACAGATGAAAGGTTTAAAAATATTTAATAATAAATAATGAAAACACAAGACAATACTTCTTGCAACACAGTGCTAGTCATGAGTTCAGAGATCACAGAGAAATACTTAAAATGATACAGGAGAAAAGTTCTGACATCTGACAGAAAAAAACTAATCTTCCTAGTTCCTAGCTATATCCAAGAGAAAACACAGTTCTAAAATAAACTTACATATAGAACACAGGCAGAGTGCTGGTGAGTTGGATGTTCAAGACAAATGCTAAAATGCTATCTTTCTTTCTGTCCTTAAACGGATAACACAGTACCACTGGCTCATTTCAGATTACGTAATTTCTTTCTGGTTCCCAGGCTAACAGAACCTCAGAGCTGAATAGCCCTTTTGATCTTGTAGCTGGTCAGGAATCCAGAGCAATAAAAAAAATTATACATGTAAATGCCAGCCATCAACTCTGGCCTCAAAACAATAGGCAGACTGCCTCCCTCTAGACATCACGGCAGACTGCCTCCCTCTAGACATCACGGCTCTGAGTTTTAGATCAAAGAATTTCACAATGCTTGACTTATCAGCTTTCTTACAGCAGAGTGCACGGTTAAATTTTTTTTCAATTCAACATCCAATACAGTCTTTTCACATTTAAGGGAACAAGCCTGTGGCTTACATTAATATTTACAAATGACATAATTATCTACAAAATTCTATCTAGCTAGGCTGGCAGTCTTCACCTATCTTCACATACCCAAGTTGAGGGGGTATTTTCGAGCAACACAGTTAAGGCTCTTATACATAGCACAAGCAGAAAACTATAATTCAAAGTGGAAAGGAATGATGACGACACAGGGAACGCTCAAGAAATAAGGAGAAATTGGAATTTTGGATGCAGACTCTTAAGGACAGCAACAAAAAATATACAGAGTATTATATTCATAAAATATCAGGAAGTACTTAACAGAAGCTGCCATTAAAAAAGGAATAATTAGTACAGCATATAAAATACTGCATGATAATTATAAGAATCAATCAGAGGAGCTTAAAAAGGGTTGGGAAAAGAGAATGGATAAGCAATTCACAAAGGGAGACTGGAGGGATATATATGTATCTCCCAAATGCAAAGTCTACAAGATTTAGGATCTTTGCCTGGAAGTGTTTGCATAGGTATTTTTATACCCCAAGTAGACCCCAAAGAATTTTTCTTCAGGTGAATAGCAAATGCTGGAGGTGCGATGGGCGATGGGCAAGAAAGAGGTGGCTGGGAACATATTTTCTGAGAGTGTAATGAGGTGGCAGACTTTAGGGATTCCCTGCAAACCTTCTGACGGAGATGCTGGGTGGGCAGATTGGATTGACTGGGGAGATTATTTTTTTGAGCTATGATACAGAAATGGAATTGCCTAGACATAGTAAAGCCTTGCCGAGATTGCTTTTTTTGGTAACCACCATAATTAATTACTAGAAAATGGAAATCTAGTAGTAGTGAATATAGTCTTTCGGCTTTTCCCGGTTAGGGGTCGCCACAGCGGAACTCCAGTCCGCTAATGATTGGCAGTATATTTTTACGTGCTGGCTTGCCGGGCCTAACGCACAACCTTCAACGAAGGAACGCCCATTCACGCATGTCGACACACAGAAGACGCTCTAACTGAGAATCGAACGTGCAACGTCTAACTGTGAGGCGAGAGATAAAACAACTGGAGTTGGGATCTTTAGAAAAGGGATGGAGCAAACTACATAGAAAAAAATAGGAATTGTGGTAACAATATACGCACAGAAGGAATGAGGTTTAAGAGGCAGGATTTGAATGAGCCACAATGTTTTATGACTCCATAGATTATAAGTGAGTCATGTATAATGTTTGCAACTACAGTTGCTTCAATGGTGTCGGTGATGTATAAAGTTTACAACTAAAGTGGTGTCAGTGTTTGTTTTTCATTTTTATAAATGCCTGTACCACACATGATAATTTAATAAATATGTTTACTGGAGGAAAAAAAAAAAAAAAAAAGACCGAGAAACCTCAATGTTCTCTCACTAAAAACACTGGCAAAATCTGAAAGTGGTCTCAAAGAACGAACCCCAGGGAGAATCATAAATTGAGCTCTCCGCAGAGTCTGAATCACGAATCTGAGGAGAAAAACTTATCTGTCCCTTCATTTTCCTACCCAGGATCTTGAATCTTTTCAAGAAAAGAGGCATCCCATTTCTTTTACCAGGAAAAAAAAAGAATTTCACAAGAAGGGTCAATAGCCTTAATTAATCCCAAATTCAGACCCAGTAAACTACTCTGATCCAATAAATGTGAGAAGGAGTACATACGGGTTTAACTTTCTGCTTCTTTTTGAAAGAAAAAATGGGGCCAGCAATGTTAATGGCAGCAGCAGTTTTCCCAGGGATGGGTACAATACAGGGAAGCCTTCCTGTTCCCTCTCCCAGGGATGACAAGAGTGGCTCCCTTGCCCAATGAGAGGACACCAACAGCCACAGAGGACACTGTTAACCCCTGGGTCCACAGAGGCTGTAGAACTGGGGGAAAAGAGGAGTGGTCTGAGGTACAACAAACCGCCACAAGCAGAGTCACCCACCTGAGGCAGAGCCAAATTGCTAGCCTGCTCTTGAGGCAAAGCCTGTTTGCATAACTTTTCCTTTTTGTAGCTGGAAGAAGGACCGACCCTGGGGCTACCAATCTGTTTCAAGGTCAACCCAAAAATGTTGCCTCTTTTCTGGGGAAAACAAGCAGCAAGAGCCAGTAAAACTAAAGTCTTTAAAGGTCACTTTTTCACATAAGCACAGTAAAAAGCATTTTTAAACACTTTGTGTTTACTTTACTTTTTGGGGGTGGCAATTTCTCCACAGAAAATTGTTTTTTTTTTTCAATTTTAAAAAACTTTTAAACTGATAGGAAAAGACAGCACATTCATTTAAAAGTACAATACAGTCTTGTGGCAGTTCGTTAGAACAAACTCTTACCTTTAAAGTAACTTTCCTGAACAAAAAACTGTAATTAAACATTTTTTAATGGAAGGTTTTTCCCTAAAGGAACTATCTGCCCCAGCAAGAAGAGCGCAAGCAGACACTTCTTGAACCCCTCAGGAAGAATATACTCTTCAGTGGCAGGAAAGCTCTGTGAATGGCTTGGCATCTAAACCTGCCTTTTTAGACAGCTCAGCTTGAACAGACTGTTCAGGTGTGTAGAATGTGCTCTGAAGCTTTGGACGACTGTTCTGTCTCAAGCAGGACACTCCATATAGCTTTATCATCAATATGATGAACACTGAAATGTACTGGCAGTCGCTCAATGGATAACAGATTAGTGCTGCAGAGAACTGTATCTGGTATGGAAATATATGTTCCACTCCTTTAGTCCTTTTTCTTTCTTTCAGTAGTAGCTCCTCCAAAACTCAGGCATCTTCTTGCAGCTTTTTCTCATTATTTATTTATTTTATTTGCCATTTGTTAACCGGGTTAGTCTAACTGGGTAGATGCCCTTTTTCAGCGGAGACTGGAGGAGAAAATTATGTGCTCTTGAATAGTAATCTGCACCTTGCACTCCTCCTACGTTTAAAAATGGTGTTTGCCAAACTTCACTAATACTAAGAAGTCAAGTCCATTTTAATATTAAAAATAAGAGATAAGAGTGGGGAGAGAGAGAGAGAGAGAAAAAAAAAAAACCTTATAGGCAGTTGGGTTATCTTTTATCAATATCTCATCAGACACAAGTTGAAAGTCGCAAAACACATGGTACTGCAAGTGTAAAGAAAATGAACAGAAGTAAGAATAATTCACAAGAAATTTTCAGGAAGTGTGATGCCAACACTATATACATTCCAGCTTCTTGACAGCACAGAATTGTGATCAAGACATTATCCAAATAAATGCTGGTGCAGAAAAAGTCCATTCTGGTAATCACACCTACATGACCCACCCTATACACCAGGCTTCTCAGTGTAAAGTTAATCTTACTGGAAAACACACACAGTACACTTTTGCACAGGACCAGTTTAACTTACCAACAAAAGGTGCTGGAAACTGAGCCATTCTTCAGACACTTATCTTGCTAAATGGTGCCTGCAAGATACAGACATTAAAAATGTTAAGTACACCCGTGATGTGCTATGGAAAAAGGAATACGTTGGACATTTCAGAATGGAAAGTGTCAAACTGAAAAAAAAAAACTACAAACTGTACAACAAATGTTAATAATTTAAAAGAAAATACTAAATTTAAATAGAAACTAGTTCTGAAAAAATATCTAAAATTTTTTTTGCAGCAAGGCAAACAGCAAACTTACATCAAGATGATATCTATTCTTTTGACTGTCAAAAAGCAACCTAACTCCCTAACTCCCTGCTGCAAATTCAAAGTTGCCTTATCAAAACAGAACCATGATGACATCTTAGTCCACGTTTATCACTTTTAACATATTGTAAATAAAACACACTTGTCATGTAAACATATAATATTCAAAGTTAGTGGTTTTGCCACGTTTGAGGAGGCAAATCCACAAGAATTTATTAAAAATCTCATTCAACAAACTATGTTTAGTACACGAGACATGAAAACAGGCATATTTATTAATGAAGTAAATTTATCACAAAGCCCACTAAGGTTTGTCATTAGATCTGCTCAACCTATTAACAGACCTCTCTTTCAGAATAAAATGGCACAGTAAAAAATACCTCGAAAATGCTTCAGCAAAACCACTCATTAATGCACATCTATACAAATCGTTTCACCATACAATCCAGCCAAAAACCCAGAGCAGGTTAGGCATTATTAGAATGACAGGAGCCATTAAACAATACAATAGAAATAAAATGTACAACATTGTTTACACTGAGTGAAGGCCAGTCTGCTAAAATGTGAGGAAGTAAACTAACTAGTGCACAACTGCAGAAGCAATAGGTTACAGCTCATGGGAATGCACACTGCATACTAAAGTGAGCTATAAAGCATAACCACAAGCAACACCTACTCAGGGACAACTAACTTGTGTACCAAAGTGGTCTTTTTAAACAACCATCACTACAACCCCCTACACAGGAAAAGTACTTGCATCCAAATAAAACAGAAAATGAAACTATACAACTTGTAAAGCACAGCTATGCAGTTAAATTACAATAGCAGATGCTCAAATAGATCATTGTTGCAGCAGTCATTACATATGGGACAGATCCTGGCAAGGATATAGCAAACCATTCTATAAAGCTTCAAGCACCTTTGTCATGTGCCGTGCATCTGCATTTAGCATGAGTGGACATGCCAAACCTCAGAGCTTTCTTGCCCCTAGAAAGAGGAGCGGATCTGAAGTCTACTACTCAGAGTGAAGTCTGTCAGAAGGAAACAAAAGGATACTCCACCCCAGTCAGGGAAGGGATTTATTCAGGGGGTGGAAGGAGTGTATCAGTGCTACAACAGTGATCTATTCGAACATTTATTGTTATGGTAAATTAAATACACAACTGTACTGTGTACTTCATTGGACCACTTTTACAGTAACTATTACACAAGAGACAACTGCCAAAGCACAAGAGGGGCTGGAGATGGACCAGAGTCCAGAATTCTCTGAAAAACAGCTCCAAAAAATGCCTGTCCCAGCTCTGGAAATAGCGACCAGCTTATAATGTTCAGTAAATGTATGGCCAGAGGACCAAGCAGCTGTTTTTAAAATAAATTTGGGTTGCACATACTTCTGAAAATTCACAGATGTGGCAACTGCTCTTGCATTATCAGCCTTGATGCACTCAGCAAGATTTCTGCCGTGGTTAGTACAGCAGAACTGAACAGAGATGTTAAGACATCCAAAGATAATTTTGTTTTTGAAGCAGTCTCTTTTTCATACCATCAAATTCTAAAACAAGTTGATCAGTTTTTTTTTTTTAATTAAGTCTTTAGTCTTGTCCAAATAATATTTCAGCTGTCTATGAACATCCAGGTAATGAAAAAATCCTCTCTCCCTTGCTTTGAGAATTATTGTACAAAATGGGGAGCCAAGTGGCATAATTAAGAGTAAATTCACAGGCAGTTTTAGTCATAAAAAAGGACTGGTTCTGAGACTCTGTGTATCCTTGTGAAAAATCAAAAAGGCTAAATAAACTTAGGGTCTGTAGTACCCGTCTGGCAGGTGTTATAGCTACCAGTATGGCAGTTTTCTAAATTAGAAACTTTAGAGAAGAGCTGGCTGTAGGTTCAAAGGGTCTGTTACACTAAAAATTAAACTCCCAAGATGGAGCAACCTTTATATTTGGTGGTCTGATATGTAAACGCCTCTTCAAAAATTGTTCAATTTTACATAAGGAGGAGAGGGGGTATATTCAGTGGCAGGCATGCTGAAATGGCAGAAAGATCTAGCCTTATTAAAGCATATACTACACCAAAAATCAAATGTACTGGTGACCCAGGGATGTCCCCATTTAAGATGGGTCTTTGTACTCTACTTTGGTACCAAAAAGAAAATAGTTTCTATTTGAATAAACATGATTTCCTAGTAGCAGGTTTTCTTGCCAGTTTCAACACCTGCTGCATCTCATCAGAAAAAGTACTTAAAAGGAATCAAAAGCAAGATCCCTTTGTCCTATGTGTGCAAGTTTTATGTAAACTGCCTCTGGCCAGTTGCATAACAAAGGAGAACCAGTGTTGTTTGGTCCAAAAGAGAGTCAAGTCTTTATATCCCCTTTCAAAAGATCAGGAAACACTCCCATCCAGGTGATTCAGAAAACATCCTAGAGCCAACTGTTTCAGTTATCTATTCAAAAAGGAGGCAACACATCTATTTGGGGGGGTGGGATTCCCTACTGGTGGACTATCTGCATAAAAAACTCATGGTGTAGCATCCACTCAAGAGGGTCTTCCCCAGACCAGTGTAGCATCCACACACCAGGATCTACTCGGGAGAAGCTCAGAGAGTCTGTAACGGTGTTCTGTATATGAAGGAATAAAGCTGCCTGAAGAAATAAGCTGTGCTAAATTGCTATGTCGCAGGTAATCTTGGCCTGTCTGCAAAGGGGTTACAATCTTGTTCCACCTTACTTATTTTGTACTATATTACGGCAGTGCTGTCATTTACCACTAAAGAGTCCCTAGAGACCAAAGATAAGAGAGCTTTCAAAAGCAATTGCTAGAGCAATCATCTCATGTTGATGTGTTTGGGTCTGTGCTGTGGCTCTCATATTCCATTTACCTTGAAACCGTGAGACAACATCTCAAAGTAAAACATCTGTGACCACTGAAGGAGAGGTGTTGGAATGAAAGAAAAGAACTCCTGGGTTGCACAGGACTTGACTGGCCCAAATAAAGGAGTCCCTTCTTCACAATGTTGAGAACTGCAACTGGGAATGATAGCGGTCAAGAATGTTAGATCCAAACTCTTTTTGAGAGACCGTTGAATCATCCTCACATGAAGTCCAGCAAGTGGAATCACAAAGAGAGAAGAGGCCATGAAACCCAGCAATCTCAGAAATTCCCTTTTGGGGGATACACTCTCTGGAACAGAGTGAGAAAGAAGTGATAAGTTTGCCTATTCCCTACAGAAACAAACATGGTCATCGGAGAGGTTTCCAGAAGGCATTTCAGTAATACTAGTTTCTCTGGTGGAACCAGGGTTGACCTTTTTAGGTTCAGAGTAAAAAATTGCTAAAAGGGTTCACAGTTTACCATGAGACTGTTAAAGTGTCTTAGATGGTTGGGGCCCACATAAAAGAATATGTGTATGCTTCGACGACTGCAATAGGCTGTCATTGCAGCAAAGCATTTAGTAAAGAATCTTAGGGTTGTTGAAAGCCCAAACAGTAAAGGAAAATATTAAAGCTAAGATCCCAAAGTAAAAAAAATCTTAATAAAACATTGGTGCTTTGTGTGAATGGAAACAAAAGTGAACACCTTTTAAGGTCTAACGTGACCAAGAAGGGTTAAAAGGAAAGAAATATAATTTAAAAGTCTCAAATTTTTGAATTGTAGAATGAGCAGAAAATTGTTTAGTTTGGGAAGATCTAGAACAGACCACCAACTTAAAGACTTCTCCTGATCTCCAGGAAAAAGTGAATAAAATCCCTGTCTCCATTGCTCTGATAAGACTTGTTCTATAATCTCCTGATGTAGTAACTCTGCAATGATTTGAGATATGCCACAGACTCTTGAATGTTTAACCATCTTAGAGCAGGGTTACAATCCCCCACGGGCCTTTTCCTCCCAATTCCATCAGGGATCCATCAACATCCAAAAGACCTAGAACAAAAAATCTCACGAGAGTTTAACTTTTTACTATGGCGTTTAAAATGGCTATTGGTTGGCAAGTAGGATTCATACCATTCTCTGCAAATTTCTGAAGGACAGGGTCGGGAATTAATTTTTTTTTTTTTTTTAAAGGAACTGGATCCTTGGGAGATATTAGAATTTCTTTTACATGCTCCCTCGCCATTTCTTCTTTGAAATGCTCTTTCCCACTAGACAGATTTGAAGGACTTAAGAAACAAATGGGCTTGTATTGCCAGGGTAATTCCTTTGAACTTTGGAAATGGAGATAAAAGTAGCAGTTTAACACCTTGCAAGAATTTACCCCTCTCTTCTAACTTTGAAAACTTCAGCAGAGGTAGTCAAAAAAAGGGAAGCCAAAACAGGTGTTTAACAACTGAGCTTTCAGAGTTTCATCGAGGGACCGAAATATTATCCAAGCATGGTGTCTATAACTGTTTCAATTGCAGCTACAATGAAGACAGCATCTACTGCATCACAGTCATATTTAGTTGTATGTTTAAGCATCTGAGATGCAGAGTTATGTATGTTCTTATCAGAGCTAGGGTACAAAATGAGCAGTAAGGAGCCTGCTCACAGAAGGAGCACTAGCTGCTGGATCAGCTTTAAAATGAGACCAAAATATTTCTTAATTTGAGAGATGTTATACAGTTTTTATCTGCCTTTTTAGGGACTGACGGCAGAAAATCAGGACTGTGGCAGGCAGCATTAAAAGCATCCTTCAAAGCTAGCAAAACATGCTGAATGGTTGCAGTATGCAGACCTTCTTGTTCTAATAAATCATAGTAGCTGCCCAAATCAAGGGGAACGTCCACCTCTTCCAAAGAAGACACATCCTTTAGTCTGGACACAGCCTCCAAAAAAGAGCAAACCTTAAGGACTTCCAAGATGGCTGCACACTGAGTAAACAGCTTAACTTCAGCTCTTCATTGTGAAAACAGAAAAGAGAGCCAGTGAATGTCTTTTTTGGGTAAATTCTAGTAACTGGCTAATAAGTGCACTGCCTGGTTGCCAGCAAAGAAGAAATTCAGAGAACATGAAAAAAATAAATCACAAAAGTGAGGAGAAAACACTGTCTGGGAAGAAACCTGCAGCTGTTCAGCAGAAAAACAGTTCAAACTCCACCTTTGGTGCAAGACATGACTTCCAGAAATCTAGAGAACAATTCAAATGTGCCCAGAGGTGATTAAACAAATCACTGAAAGAGTACATATCGGCTCAAATAAGAAAAGGGTGGACAAATGAAAGAGGCTTTAAACAGACTGATGTTATGAGGCAGTGCCATCTGTGCAAGGCAGAATAGGACAGTACATGTGTACATATGCCAGCATAGCTAGCTGGAGTTTTGTAAAGAATTTTGTTATTTGACTATCACACTGAGATATATTTTTAACTCAAACATCTGTATATTTGTAAAGTTACTGGTGTTAAAAATGCATCAACAATAGGTCTTGCTGCTCAGAAAAAATGTATGCATGTATATTAGGTTGTACTGTTGTAACTGATCAAATCTGTAAGCTTATCAGAGGACATAGATGGGTGAAAAGTTTCAAATTGTGTTATAACTTTCAGATGCGGCTACAGATCTCGGCAAAGCTGTGTGTGTATTGTACCAGAGTCAGGTGACAGGAGATGTTATCCTCTAGCCAGCATCTGGTTTCTTTAGAACAGTACTTTAGAATCTGACATGAACGACTTCTGACAGGATACATATCTCGGGATATACATCTCACACAGACAGAGAGACTTCATCTGTCTTTTGCTGTGGTAATGCACTGTGCACAAATCAGCTTGCCTTGTTTTAGTATGTAGTCAGGGAAGATGAATTCTTTAGTTAGTCAGGAACATTTAGTGAGAATAGTTTAGTATTGTTTGCTGCATCTGTGAGAATCTAGCCAACTGCATTATTTTTTACATCTCTGTGGTTGAAACTCCGTTTACTCTATTCAGTATTCTCCTGTTTTCCGTTTTATTATTTATCATTAAAGTTTAATACCTTTCATTGTGGCTGGTCCTTTACAGAATACTTTTAATAACTCAATAGTACTTATGCTTGTTTTAGTGACACTGTGGCCACTCCTGAAATCCTTGCTGCTTTGGTCACACCATATCCTTTGTATTAGTATTAATTTTACATAGTATAATTGGGTACCATTTGTTAGAGCCTTAGTGTAGCTGACTGGTGGCAGCATGATTACCTCAGAGTCTGGGACGAAAGGGGCACAGCTAGTAAATCTGTGCCAGCTTTCCCAGGTGTGTGTGGAACTCAAATATCCAAGTGTGCGTGTCAGTTACTGGAACAAGGACACAGAGCTCCAAAGTTGTCAGTGTGGGATTTGTGTCAGTCTGAAGAGAGGAGAGCCCAGCCCCAGGTCTACAGCATGCTCAGTGTGCTTTTAAATGGAAACAGCTTGGTGCGGGGAGCTGCATCTGAAAATACTGTATGAATCCATCTTTGCTCTTTAGTATCTGTCCCTCACTGGAGTCAGTGGTGACGATAGAGTCTCATTGATTTCTGTCCTTAAGTACGTGACCTGTCACACAGATATTCAGATGAGCTGATAAAAATGCAAAAATCACAGTCAGAAATGAAGAAAAGGCTGGCTGAGTATTAGAATGCTCAAGAAGAAATGCTTCAAAAATGGTAGAATTAGAGGCTAGAGCACATAGGGGAAATGTGAGATTTTCTGTTGTACCATAGAAACTGGAAGGAAAAGACCATTAATTTTATGACAGCACAAATAAGCAATTGGGTTGGTATTCCACAGCGGAAGTTGTTACTTGAAAGGGCACATCATGTAACAGAACCAAAACATGCAGAAAGTTCCCGCTTGCTCATAGCAAAATAAAACAAGAGACCAGTCTTTCTCAGGTACTGAGGTTGAACTTCATTACAAAAATTTGGTAAAGTGCTTTCGTCCTGTAATATTCATGGACTTCTTCAGACCTGTAAAATAAAATCCAACTACATGTTTTTAAAAAATCTTTCGTGACACACCCCTTCTATGTATCTTAATCTCCTAATAAAAAAACCTCTGGAAATATTTTAAAGGACAGTTTTTATGCCCTTAATTTATATAAAAAGTCCCAGGAATCCTTAAAGAAATGCCACTTGTATTGAGAACAGCTTACTGGTTACACCTGATATTAAGAATTTATTTGCAGTTATACTGCACAAAATGTGGGCTGGCATGGTTTGAAGAAGTGGTGACACACTTTAAATTATTAACACCAGTGAAGTTAAACTAATTTGTGATGTTTATGGAAGTCATTTTAACAAAATTTCATTTTTTTATGGCAAATACTTCAAACAACTACAAGGCATTGCTATAGGGGCCACGCGTGCTCCCATTTTTGCTAATGCATTGTTGCTCAAATAGGAAAATTAAAATTTTTAAAATGGACCTTTTTGTAAAGTGTAAAGGTTATTTTCACTACCTTGATGACACATTTGTGAATTGGGCAGGAAATTCTGATCAACTTTTGAATTTTGTTAATGAATTGGAAACTACTACATTTTTTAAATTTACATACAATTTTAATAGTCAGGAAATTCATTTTTTTAGATGTTAAAGTGGGTAAAGAAGTGGAAAGTAATTCTGAAACTTCTCTTTTTAGGAAACCTACATTTTGTAACACTTTTTTACATTTTAAAAGTTGCCACCCTTTAGATCAGAAAAAGGGAGCATTTAAAAAATGTATTGCAGTTTCTAGGTTCACATCAAATGATGAAAAGTGCAGAGATGAACATAAACAAAGGAATGTTTTTGGAACGTGGAAATCCTGAAATGCTGATTGAATTTTTATTTACAAGTATTTGAACAGAGAAGTTGTACACACTAGGCTACAGAACTTGAATTTTAATAAGTCAGAACATATTTTAGCACTGACTACTTCTAATACTAGTCAGTGTGCCAACGTTAACAACATAACATTGCACTATTCATTAAATGCAGTGGATATCAGGAGGATTTTATACAAGAATTGGACAATTTTAAAAAAATAATGTGTTGAAAGAAAATTTTGCACAACTCCCAATGTTTGTTTACACATAAGAATAGAAAGAACATTAACCAGTCTCTCTAAAATTGTCTTAAGACCAATGATTATGGTTCTTACATGACTATGAAATGTGGACGTTGCAACCAATGTCCATATATGGACACAGATGATAGTCAAGAGTTTTTAGACAGGGGTTGCACAGATAGATAAACAAAGGCAGACTTAGCTGTTACACTGATAAGGTTGTAGATGTAGCAAGATGTTATTCACATACAGCATTCTATACAGGAAAAACAGAGAATGCCTTAAAAAGAACAATTTACCAACACGATTACAGTATAAAGAAAAAGGACAGCAAAAGTGCCTTGGCTAGGCACACTAAATTTAGTAAAATTATTACAAATTGTAAGTTTTGTATTTTGAGAGAAAAATAGATTCATCTTGCTATGGGGTGATTGGCAAACCCATCTATTACACAAGGAAATGATCTGTAGATTCATATGGATACATCTAATTCATCAGGACTTAATGAAACAATGTCTATTACTAGTGAGTTGAAACACCAATCTTTGAGAATATGAATTTTGCTTGTAAGTCTTCACCTTATGCATTGTTAAATACCCACTTTTTATGTACATTATTTATTCATTACATGTATTCATCTTTTTATGCAGCTATGTAAGTTTGAGTGGCAGGGTGTTTGTTTCTTTAAATATTTACGCTTTTTTATTAGTGGATTAATTAAGATACATAGAAGGGGTGTGTCACGAAAGATTTTTAAAGGCATGTAATTTGGATTTTATTTTACAGTTCTGAAGTAGTCCATGATTACAGGATAAAAGCTTTTAACCAAATTTTTGTAATAAAAGTTTAACCTGAGCAGACTGGTTGCTTGTTTTTAGGACTGAAAGGGCAGATCATGTATATGGCTCCAAACCTGGCCATGAGAAAGCAGCCAAGACCTTTACTAGTAAAGATGCAATCCTACCAGCAGAAAGTGTGAATTCTGACAAAACTGTGGCAGAAGTATTAAACATTGGGGACAGTAGGGTGTTTGTGGAAAATGATTACTCAGTGCACATCAGGCAAAAGAGGAATTCCAACAATGAGGAAACATTGAGAAACAGGTGTAAGATTCAAGCTGCTGTATCAAGCTATCAGAGTATTTTTTCCTGGATGGTCAGTCATGTTTGGATGCAGAACATGCTAAGAAGGAAATATAAAAGTTTGTCCAACAAAAAGTGAGCCATCAAACAGAAGGGGATTCTGCTTCTTATTCTTCTGTTGATAAAAGCTCACTGAGAGACTATGCCAGTGAACTCTTTTCCAATATTCCAAAAGAAAATGCTCGAGAGAGGAAAAAAAAGCAGCACAGTAGACTAGAAAAAAAATTGATTTCGCAGATTGAGATCAACATGAAGAAAATCAGCAACTCAGAAATTAATAAATGTAGGGTTACAAAGCATCTATTACATTTATGAAATATAGTAGGACAAAAAACTGGAAATATTGGACTGACAAACTTGTAGTACACTCCAAAACATATGCCCTACTTCATCTCATTAATGTTTGGAAGAACATTAAGAAGAGGGGAAAAGGAAGAGGGAATCATAAGCAAAACAATTTTTGTTCTTAACAGTATTTATTTATTCATTTATTTGACATTTGTTAACCAGGCTGGTCCAGATGGGCCAGGAGCCCGTTTTCAGTGGAGACTCGAGTAGAAAAGCTCCAGTTACAAAACAATGTAGGATTACAAAAAAAGAAAGTACCATAACCAAGTAATCCTCAAAGAAATACGTATATGAACCCTTTTATATATATATATATATATATATATATATATATATATATATATATATATATATATATATATATATATATATATATATATATATATATATACACACACACACATGCACACAAACAAGTTATATACAAGTGATCAAACAAGTGACATACAAGTGATCAGATTTCCTGCCTAGGCTTTGTAGGACGGTATAGATGCTTTCAGGAGTTCAGAGGGAAGAAGCACCATTGTATAAAGGGGGAAATATTAGGTAGGTTCTAAGCAGAGACATGATTTGGTATTGAAAAGATCATGTTTGAGTTCCTTTTTAAAGTGCGCAGGGTGTATGACGGAGCGTATGTGTAGAGGAAGTTTGTTCCAAATGTGGACTATAGAGCAGTTATACTGTAGTTTGTCTATGTTCTTCTTTGGATGATCTACATTCAGAAGTTGTTGGTTAGAGGTGCGGAGGGTTCTAGAGGGGGTATAGATAGATAAAAAGACTAGCGAGAGCTGGACAGGATGAAGGCCTGTATAGAATGGAGTGAATAACTTTAAACTGAGAAAGTAGCAGTAGTTGAGGGAATTCGAGCCATTGTAATGAGTTCAGGGGCAGGCAGTGATGGGAGTTGTAGGGGGAGTTTGTAATGAATCTTGCAATTTTGTGATAAGTTTGTTGCAGTTTGTTCATGGTAGTTGTTTGTATGTTGGTTAATATGGCGGCTGTGTAGAGAAGTGTGGGCAAGAGGAAGGACTGTGCTAAGGTGAGCCTAGCATTTGGAGTAAGAAATCTTTTGTTGCGAAACAGCAAGCCAAGTTTCTGGTGTGCTATTTTTATTCCTTGCAGTAAGTGCAAGTTAAATTTGAGTTCGTCATCTATAATGACACCTAAAAGTTTAGTGTGTGGTTCAGGTTTTATGATAGTGTTGTTAGAGGATGTTATAGTAAATTTAGATTTATGGTTGGAAAGTGAGTGGGGGAGTAAGAGCAGGAGCTTGGTCTTCTTGGGGTTAAGGATAAGCAGATTGTCAGACAGCTATTTCTCAGTGGATAGAAAGGAGTTTTGAGTAAGGGTGAGAAGGTCTGTAATACTACTGGAGAATGACATGAGTGTAGAGTCATCTGCATATTGTATAAGAGAAGATAGTCTGCAAGAGGTGAAGAGTTCATTAGTAAAGATGTTGAATAAGAGGAGACCCAAGACAGAGCCTTGAGGAACACCTGTTGGAACAGATATAAAGGGAGAGCAGGCGAAGAGCCATTTATCAGATTGCTGCCTACCTGAGAGATAGCTGGAGAACCAAGCAAGGAGAGAGGAAGATAGGTTGAGGTTACATAATTTAGAAAGGAGTATTGGGTGAGAGACTGTATCAAAGGCTTTGGAAAGGTCAAGGAAAAAGCAGGATATTAGTTGACTGTTATCAAGGCCATTGGCTACGGTATGAGTGAAAGAGAGGAGGGCGGTGGATCTTCTGTGGTGGGGATGGAAACCATGCTGAGTGGGAGTGAGAAGGTTGTGTTGGAGGAGGTGGTGGTTGAGAAGTTGTGAATGAATGCATTTTTCGAGTAACTTGGAGATGGGAGAAAGAATGGCAATGGGACGATAGTTGGATGGATCAGTGGAGTTGCCACCCTTATGTAGTGGGATAGTATAGAAGGATTTCCAGACAGCAGGAACTGTAGCCTCTTGTATAGATCTGTTAATGAGAAAGGCATTAGGATAGACTATAGATTCAGCAGCAAGTTTGTGAAATGTAGGAGATAGGTTATCGGTAGAGGGAGAACATGGTTTAAGCTTTAGAAGAAGGGATTTAATGTAGGAAGTTGACACATGTTTAAATGAGAAGATATTCTGGTTATGGGGGTTGATGGTGGTAGTGATAGTTTCAGTGTTAGTATTAGAGGGAGTGAGGTTTTGGATAGTGTCAATGAAGTGTTTGTTGAGTAGGGTAGCAATTTCTTGGGGAGATTTGTTGAGGTAGGGTGAGGGGCTAGAAGGCTTGCCAGGGTAAAATATTTTGTTAAGAGTAGTCCAGAAATTGTAAGAGTTGGACCTGTTGTCTAGTTGAGGTGAGTTGTAGTAAGATATCTTGTCTTTAGTGACAAATTTTTTGACTAGGTTACATAATTGTCTGTATTTAAGTAGATGGGGAGTATGCCTGGTTTTAAGCCATAACTTCCAGGTGATATCCTTGTTATGCATCAGTGCTCTAGTATCTTTGGAGAGTCATGGAGCATAGTTTGATTTAATTCTAATTTTCCTGGAGGGAGCAAGGGAATTAAGGGTATCTAGGAAAATGTTGTTGAATTTAATGACAGCATCATCAAGAGGGATGTATTTAAGGATGGACCAATCAAAACTAGATAGAATGAGTTAAATTGGGTGTTACTGAAGTTAGAGAGCTTACGACAATCTCTATATAGGTGGGGTTTGCGTGGCTGGGAGGTGTGTCCAAGGATAGAGGTGGGGAGGTGATCACTTAAGGAGTTAGGTAGGGTACATGGGCCATGGTAGAGGTGGGGAGAGTTGCTGAGTATTAAGTCAATGGTGGAAATGGACGATAAGTCTTTGTTGAAATGGGTGGGGAATGTAAGAATTTGATGGAAACCATGTAAGCTGATGCTGGATTGTGGTGAGTCAGTAGTAAGTTTGGACCAGTCTATATTGACATCACCAAGAATGAGAGTTTCATAGTCTAAGTTGTGGATAAACCAGGACAGGATATTTTAAATGGTGGGTATATTATTCCCAGGGGGGATGTAGATAGAAGCGACAGCAAATTTCTTGTGTGGGTTTAGATGGCAGTTTAGGATAAGTTCAGCAGGATGGAAATTGGGGATGGGGATAGTGATAGGAGAAAGGTTTAGGCTGAGTAGAGTATGGCTACACCACCACCTTTTTATGGGATTTAGCAACACGATAGATGTATTTTTATAAAACATGACATATACTGCATGGTACAAAGTAAAGCTTTTTCAGTTATGTTTGTGGGTATTCTGTATTACAAAGGAAACTGGTGCCCCCTTTCTCCACTCTTTTCTTCTTGTTCAGTTTTAACAAACGTAGGCACTGCAAAGTAAAAAGAGAAGAAAGCCTGGACAAAAGAGCATGATGCAATTAAACTGACATGCTTTTTCTTACTTTTGCATAGGGAAATGACTGGATTAAGACCTTGGCTTGATATAAAGTTTTAAGAGGAAGCATGTAATTAAAAAAAAAAAAAAAAACACAATGTAATGAAATGATTTCCTCAGCAAATATATATTCACAGTGCAACCAACACGAGAAGTTTGCAGCAGAAGGAAACTGTTTAAGTTTCTATGGAAACAAGCTGATAATGGCAATAAAAACAAAATATTTCCTTCTTTCAATGTCTAGGAAATATAAGTTATATACTCACCATAACTATGCATCTGTGTTATCCATTTTCATTCTTCCTCAACGAATGGGTATCGGCTCTGACCCTCAGAACAGACTCATCTGCTTTTCTCTAGATTCTAGGACTAGACTCTCAAGCTCCTCCCTTTACCTACAATGCCACTGACGACTGCATTACCTCAGATAGAGTTTGCTGCTATTATGCTATCTTTGAAATATAAAACATAATCATAATACTGTAGAAAAGGTGGAATAGTAACAGGACCGTGGTTCCTAACAAAAATCTTCATCAGGTCACTCCCAAAGATATGGATAAGGGGAAGATGAGGAAGAAAGAAAATGGAGAACATAGAGACATAGTTATGGTGAGTACATAACTTATACCTGATGATATCATTTTCATTCGTTACTCAACAAATGGGACAGAGCCCCCCAGCTGCAGTAACTTTGGGTGGCCCTTATAGAAGGATGTTCCAGAGAACGGTAAAACAGAATGCAGCCCTTTCTCTGCAGATGATATCAAACTTGTAATGAGCAATAAAGGTATGAGTATTAGACCAAGTAGCAGTTGTACAAATATCAATGGAAGCTCTAGGCCACAAAGCAGCTGATGCAGCCATTGACCTAGTTGAGTGTACTTTTGGTTGTCTTGGAAAGGTTAAACCTTTCAAAGAGTAAACATGAAAAATAAAATAGGTTATCCATCTGGTTAACAGTTTTTGATACTGATTTTTCCAATTTGTTACTGAAAAATGAAACAAACTGATCAGTTTTTCCAAGCTGTTTTGCCCTAGGAAGGCAGAAAAGAACTTGCCTATGTACATCTAAAAGGTGAAGCATGTATTCTACTTTATCAAATTTAAGAAAGAAAACTAGCAAGTTGATGACTTGACTGAAGTGTGTTTCTGAGGCAACTTTGGGTAAAGAGGAAGGATTACTACACAAGGTTAAAAAAAAAAAAAAGTTGCATACTTACCATAATGTTCTATCTGTATTGTCCATTTTCATTCTTCAACTGTTGGGTTCGGATCTGATCCTCTGATCTGACTTGGATATTACTATAGCTTGTGGCCACCAAAAGGCTCTCTAGCTCCTCCCTTACCCATAATGCACCAACCCCTAACATACCTCAGATTCTGTTTGCTGCTTACATTAAGTAGAAATAACTACTATAACTTTCCTGACAAAAAGACCATATCTGCAGCTCAATATTAAGGACAGTGGTGTCCTTATAATCCCATTCTTCCAAATGGATGCCAAAAATTCAAGTATACTATGTACAGGAGCTGAGAAGGGGGTCAATGTTTTTGTTGTGCCCAGCAAACAAAGCTTTTCCTTTACTTGTGTAAAGTTTTCTTGTAGAAGGCTTACGAGAAAATAAAAGAATATGATGGACAGGGGAATAGAGCATCGGTTGTCTGCTATTAATGGAATTGGAGAAACCACGCTATCAGCTTGAGGTTTGAGATCTGGATGAATCATACCTGTTGGGTGACACAGGAGGTCTACAATCTGGTCCAGAATCTAAGGTTGGTAAAGCACATGAGGCCAGGAAAAGGAACAAAATCTGTCAAGGCCAGTACGGTGCAATGAAGAAGACTTTTCTCTTCAACCTGGCATCTTTCTGCAGGAATTCTGGATTTAGGGGAATTGGCGGGTAAGCAAGTAGATTGAGGGGGCCCAATGATGGAGTACAGCATCCCTCAGTGATTCTCTCAGAGGGGGGATTAGGACAAAGTAGCTGCTGCATTTGCTGTTTGGGGAAAACCAAAAAGATTGCAGCAAGGCTGGTCCCAATGATGGAAAATCATTTCAGTCACTTTCATGTTGAGACCATTTGTGAGGTAGAAGAATGGACCTGCTCAATTTGTCTGCTATCACACTGGACTTCCCCAGAATGTGCATTGCTTTGAGAAAGCGGTTGGAGGAGATCGCCCACTGCCACACATTGGGTGCTTCTTGACAAAAGGGGTAAGATCTTGTTACTCCTTCTTTGTTGATGTACCAAACCACTGACATACTCTCTATCTGAATCGCAATTGTCCCTAAAAGAAGAGCATGCTGGAAGGCCTGCGACACTAACATCACTGCTCTCATCTCTCGGACATTAATATGCAAATTGTCCTCTTTGGAGGACCAAGTGCCTTGAACTGTTTTCCCCAGGAAGTGCCCTCCCAATCTGGGAAGCATCTGTATTCACTTTGACCTTCGGTTGTGGGAGAATGAAAGGACAGCCTTGCAGGACCTGATCTGACTGCATCCACTCCAGAGCTATTTCTTGCATGCCTGAATAATTCTCATTTGTGCTGACATGCACTTAAGAACGGACCACTGTATTGCTAGCATCCACTGAAGAATTTTCATATAAAATCTTGGTAGAGCAACCATTAAATTGTGAGAAGTGTCAGTTACAACCAACTCAAACCTTGGAATTCACAGGAGCAGTCCTTCAATACAGTATCAGTGACCGTCAGATTCCAGGTCATGAAAACAATTCGCAACACCAAGATTTCAGCCCAGTTGATCCTTCAAGCCTTGGGGTCAATGTCAGCTGCCATAATCTTAGTGATCCCAAGATGAGAACAAATCTGAAGTACCTGATCTCTTGCTCTTGTTAGTAGATCCTGATCAGGGCAGTAATGAGCCAGTCTAGATAAGGAAACACTGAAACCCTTGCAGTCTCAAGTGAGCTGCTACCACTGCCATTAATTTGATGAACACCCTGGGGGCTGTGGTGAGGTAAAAAGGCAGTGCTCTGAACTGATAGCGACGGGCTCCCAGCCAGAAGTTTAAATACCTTCTGGATTGTCTGTTCATTTTTATGCGATAGTATGCATCCTGAAGGTCTATCAAGCACATTCGGTCATCCTTGCCCAGGAAGGGTAGAATGGACTGAACAGTGACCATCCAAATCTTTGTCAGACTGACTTGTTCAAGGTGCTGAGATCCAAAATTGGTCTCCAGTCCCCTGTTTTTTGGCACTAAAATGAACCTTGAGTAAGTTCCGGATTCTATCTGGTCTGGTAGGACCTCTTGGATGGATTTTTCCTAGTAGCTTTTGCATTTCTAGTGCTGCTGCTTTCCTCTGACAGGGTAGAACATTCGGAATTTTGCATACAGTTGGGGGTGGAAGAGAAAAGGGAATTATATAACTAACTTCTGTAAATAATTCCCTGCACCCAAGTATCTCTCGTTATATTTGTTCGGCTCTCTAGTGCAGGGAGAGTCAACCCCAGACTGCCTCCAGAGGGGGACAATTGGGCCTCCTTTCAGGTCCGCTGACAGGGTCCTTCAGACAAAGAATCTCTGGACCCCTGGTTTTGCAGGCCTCCTCTGTTGCATGGGCATAGTTGACCATTAGAGTTCTCCCCTCTGCCCCTAGGGGAACTATCTCCACGTGTGTCCTGATAAGGACCCTGGGACTTTCTGAACCGCATTATCCGACCACCTTGTTGATTCCTAGAAAAGGATCTTTGAGGGGTCTATAAACATATGCCCACTGCAGCAAGGGTCTTCCCATCCTTCACTTCTGAGCCAAACGAACTGCCGTCAAAGGGTTCATTGATGAAGGACGACTTGAAAGGCTCTGCAAAATCACATATGCACATCCAGGAATGTCTCCTAATGGATATCCCTAAACCCGTTGCCCTTGAGGCACCTTAGGCTGCATGCGAGATAAGACTCATGGATGAATTTGAAGTGGACAGGAGGGTAGCCAGAGGCCACAGACAGCCTCAGCAATAATGGTCCAGGATAGGGATTTTGAAAGTGTCTTGATCAAGTCAATTTGTAGTCTAGTAAAATGTGCCAAATAGTTCAGCAACCTAAGGGCAAAGCTCACTGATGCATATACATGCTTCCCAAATCTGTCCATCGCCCTAGACTCCCTGATAGGGAGATGAACAGATTAATTTTGTTCAGCAAGTTCCTTCTTGGTGGCGCCGGCGACAGCCATGGCATCCACAGGCACCCCATTATTCCAAAATTCCTTCCTGACAGATGGAGCCAGAATCTGATCTGGCGTCTTAGAGATTGGCTAAGTCAGGTTTCTTTCACACCCGCCTAGAGACCAAAATCGATGAGCTCATCAGTGGGCGGAGTAACCCAGGAGGTAGACTGGCCAGGTCCAAAGGCCTCAAGAAATACTGATTCCTCTGTTGAAGAGCTGCTGAAGAACCAACTACCTTTCTGCTTAAAGATTTCAGGGATATCTCCAAATAAGACATCTTCCGGAGGAGATCGTGGGGACCCTTCTCCCTCACTGAAATTAGTATCCTCAGTGACTGGCTCTTGCAGAGTCTAAGTACCGCCTTTAGCACTTCCTCTTCCTAGGGACTTCCTTGCTGGCATGTTCCAGTGAAGTGTGGAAGAGATTGCAAAACCCTGCTGGGTGGTCTGGGTATCTTGAGTTAGCGCCACATAATTCTACGCTACAGGGACAGCAGAGTGCAGAAACATTTGGGAGCCAGACTGGCGATCTGAGGGGGTTCATCTGTCCATCCTGTTGGAGCAGAGAACACTCTCTTCACTACCTCAAAGGCAGATCGCTCTGAAGAGAAGGAAAACATCAGCTCAAAAAGGCAAGCTTCTGGACCGCTGCCTCGCTCTGCCCAAAGAGCAATCTCCCAGAGGAAGAAGTCACAGCCAAGCTATTCAATCCCAAAGCTCCATCAGGTATAGACTGCCCTAAAAAACACAGTCTACTCAAACGCCTCAAACCCAACAAGGCATTTTTGGCTCAGAGTCATATGGATCAGATGATGTCAGAGCTGGTACACTTAGAGAATGTTTCAGCTCCGTAGATAAAGGAAACTTCGGATCCAAGCTGGATGGACCAGAGGTTCAGATCCAGGGACTCTGAATCAACTGGACAGATCAGAAAAGGAGCAAGTAGTAGTAGTAGTGGTGTTGGTGGTGTAGATGGACAGACTTCCTGACCAGAGGGGGTAGGAGCCAAAGAAAATCAATCTGTATCTATGCAGAGAGGAACCACCTCATCAGTCTGTTCACATCTTACTCAGTTAAACTCCTGGAAAAATGATACGAGGCAAGGAATGGTGACTTGGAATGTCTTTCAAAAAAAAGGAGAGAGAACTGTGGAAGGTACTGGGTCCAATGTTGGAGAGTACTTAGTCCTAGGTAGGATGTTTTGATCAGAGTACCTGGGATCTGTTGAGTTTTTCATCAGATCTGAAGAACTTGGATCCATTGATTTCTTGGTCGAATCTGAAGGAGTGTGGTTCTGAACAGGTTTCAGATCCGGTCTTGGCTTTTTCTTTGGTGGCTCCAAAGACAGAGTCAAGGAAGTGGAGGGTCTCTGAGACTTGCTCAGAGGCTCCTTAGTTTTTGTTTTGGGGTATTAAGCCCCAGAATTAGCTTCAACGAAGGCAGATGGAAGCAAACTCTAATATTAATTTATTATTCCTGTCGACTACTGCTCTAGGACTGAAGTTCTAACAAATTAAACAATCCTCTTGGACTTGTTGTGGGCCCAAGCAGTAAACACAACACATTGGCATCTGTAAGGAACAGTATGCGATCACACTTTTGACACTTTAAATATGGAAGGTCCTTTTTCAAACATACCAGCAACAAGAAAAATAAGGTAAAGAAACAAAAAGGAAAAATTTTTTTAAAGGAGACTAAAAGGAAAAATTTGAGTACCAGTAATGGTGTAAGAGGGGTAAGGGAGTGACATACTAATGAGACTGACAATAGAAAAGGAGAACTACGGATAAAAAAAACGCACTTATCTGAGAAAAACGAGAGCTAAGGCCGAGCAGCATATTTTGTTCGCAAAAAACGGGAAATGAGATCTTGGGGGTTGGTACATTATGGGTAAAAGGGAGGAGCTTGAGAGCTTTTTGGTGGCCACGAGCTTTAGTAATGGCAGATTCGAATCACAGGATTGGATCCGATCCCAACAGTTGAGGATAGAATGAAAATTATCATCATCAGATCCTAATCTTTATGGAAAAATCACAAAGTGATTTTGGAGAAAGTGCTTGGAGTTCAGAGACTCGCTTTGCAGAAGTTATAGACACAAGAAAGATGTTTTCAAAGAAAGAAATTTGAGATCTGTTTTAGCTGAGGGCTCAAAGGGTGATTGTACTAAACTCTAATGCTACAAGATGATGATCCCAAGGCAGAGTAGGATCCTTTATCAGAGGTCCAAGTAAAAAGGTACCTTTAACACCTTACATAACTTGGATGAAGCTAAAGGGGAAGCATCACCTCCGATGTGGAAGTTAGAGATGGCTGCCCTGCCAGCTGAACTTTGATGGTGGAGAAACTCGCACCACCTTGAAAAATAGAGGCAAGAAAATCTAAAACAGCAGGAATTTAAGCAGTGAAAGTATCCAACTCTCTGCTGATCCCAAAAAAAAATGCCATTCCATTTTCTTTTATAAATTTTTATTTTCATCCCAGAAGCCATCTACAAGAAAATTTGGAAAATAGGAGTGGAAATCCTGGTATGTCTTGCTATCACTGGAATTGGAAACACCATGCAGTCATCCTTATTGCTGCAATGTCCAGATAAGTTATCCCAGACGGATGTGAAAGGAGATCTGGACTGGGGTCCATGTCCACGGAGGACATAGTAGGGGAGATCAGAGGAAGGGGAACCACAACTGCAGAAGCCAAAAGGTGGCAATGAGGATTACCTTGATCTTCAACTGGAATGCTTTCTGAAGGAATTTGGGGGTTAAAGCTAGAGAAGGACAAGCATAAAAACTAGAGCGCCAAACATGGACTACAGCATCTTTCCATGACTGTCCCTGAGTGGAAATTAATGCAAAGAACCTGCTGCATTTGCTGTTGAGGGGAGAGAATACATCACAGCAAGGCTGATCCCAACTGTATGAGACCAGGTCTGCCACTGATTAAGAGACCATTACTGAAGCATCAGGGTAGTTCTGTTGAGTTTGTCTGCTAGAACGTTGGATTTCCCAGTTATGTGCATCGCTACAAGAAAGCAGTTTGAGGAGATCGTTCACTCTTGAAAAAGTCCTTGAGATTTCCAGAACCATGCCTTACCACAGCAGTGATTTCCAGAAAAAGTTTTTGCAGGGTAGAAATACTGAGTCTCGTAGGTTCATAGGTTGATATTAGGCTATCTGCCCTAGGACATTTATAAGCCTAGCCAGAGTGTGTTTGGCTTTCGCCACCCTTTTAGATTAGTTGACTGTGCCTCTGTATAGTAGGTCACAGAAGAATAGCCCTTTAAGGTTAGTTTACTGTGCCTCTGTCTAGTAGGGACATAGAAGAGATCCCAGGGGTAAATCTACGATCTCCCATCCACTCGCCAAGATTTCTCTTGAAGAGGGTCATTGAGGGGCTCTGCCTAACATGGATTGGGATTTTGTTCCAGAGTGAGGGGAGCCTCTGGGATATTAATCTGTCCCTCCAGCATGTCCTATGTATTTCTGTGCTGAGGTTTAAGTCCCTAGAGCATGTAGCTCTAAGGGATTTGGATTTCCTGAGGTGGAGCATGTCCATTAATTCTGGGTTGGACATGGCTTTATACATCAGGCACAGATCGCCTCTGAGTAGGCGGTAAGCAACTGAGTAGAGCTGGAGTTTTAGCCTGAGTAGGGCTTCTGTTCGAGTCCCTTGATCCTCTAGGTGAGGTACCTTTGGGGTCTTTCCAGTTGCTGCAGGTGTTGGGTAAGGTACATCCCAAATGGGGCACTGTATTCAATTATGGGCCTGATAAGTGATGAGTAGAGGGGCACAATGACCTCTCTTGATCTAGATGTGAACCCTTTCATGATAAAGTGGGCTATATAGAAGGTCTTTCTAACCACTTTGGCAATGTGATTGTCAAAGGAGAAATTGCTATCTACTTGGGTCCCCAAATCCCTAATTACTTCTTCCGTACTTAATGGATTACCACCTATGTGGTAATTTGTGGGCACTTTGTTTTTTCCAAAGGGGATGACTATGCACTTTTTGGCATTTAGCTTTAGGCCATGGCTCTGGCACCAGTTATCCGTCTCTGTGAGACCCCTTTGGAGGATGCTTGTGTCAGTCGGCGAGTCTATTATGGCACCCAGTTTGCAGTCATCTGCGAACTTGGTCAGCCATAGCCCTCCCGTGTTAGCCTGTACCTCAGAGAAATATATACCGAACAAGAGAAGTCCCAGGACTGAGCCTTGTGAGATGCCACTTGTAACTGGTTTAGAGTCCGACATAGCACCTGCAATTCTGACCATGTGGGTTGTATCCCTGAGCCAGTTTGCAACCCATCTTGTGACACAGGGGTTGATATTTAAGCTGGTGAGCTTATTTATGATGCCTGAGTGGGGTATTGTGTCGAAGGCTTTTGCGAGGTCCAGTTAGGCTGTGTGGACTACCTTCCCTTCATCTATGGCCTTGGTGATTGTTTCAAAGAAGTCGACCAGGTTCATGAGGCAAGATCTGCCCTTAAAGCCGAATTGGGTAGGATACAGTGTTTGGACATTCCCAATGTCTTTGTTTATGAGTTCCATGATGATATGCTCCATAGCTTTGCAGACCAGGCTAGTAAGGCTTATAGGGCGATAGTTTCCTGGGTCTGTTGTGGCACCACCTTTGTGGAGTGGGACCACTGTTGCTGTACACCATTCCTTGGGTACATATCCTGTAGTAAGGCTGAGACTGAACAGTGACTTTATGTGAGGGTTCAGGGTTCAGTTCTTCTTGGAGCTCGTGTAAGACGCAGCCCGGGTCACCGTCCGGTCCCACTGATGCTGTGTTTTTTGCTTTGGAGAGGGCAGCTCTCACCTGTGCATCTGTGATGTCAGGGAGGCTACACTCTGTTGGGATAGACATTTGCTCTTTTGGGGGGGAGAAGTTTGCACTGAATCTGTCTGCCAGGATGTTGGCAATGTCTGTGGGTTCAGTGTATTTTTTGTCATTCTGAACTCAGAGCATATCTGGGAGTTGCCACCCAGGTTCCTGACATAACTAAAGAAGGCCTTGTGATTATCTTTAGCGTCTTGTGCAATTTTACTTTCGAAGCTGGACTTACATGATTTTATGAGGGATCGTAGTTTCTTGCTATTACTGATCAGAGATGCCTTCCCTTTTTGGTATTTTGCTCTATCATGTTGTAGCTTCCTCCTTCTGTTGTATAGCTTATTTATGGCTGGGGTCCACCAGACAGGTCTCCTGCCTTTGGAGGAGTGAGTCTTGGTTTTATTTGGGATAGCACGATCCATGCATTCCTGTAGGTGTCCATAGAATGCGTTTGTAAAGGATTCTGCGGTTTGGGCCATATTTTCCACTGGCCCGGGGGCTTTGAAGGATTCCACCTCGGTTTTGAGAAGTGTGACATTTGCTTTTGAGAAGTTCTTCACCGTGATTTCCTTGGCTGGGGGTGGGGACGGGATATCGATGTCCAGTGAGATTAATTTATGGTCAGATCTTACCAAAGAGGGGTATACCTCTGGTATGGAACATAGAGTCCCCATGTTGGTGATGATCAGGTCCAATATGTTTTCCCCTCTTGTGGGAGTGGTGACCAGTTTTTCCATAGCATTTGAGTTTATAAATTCTAGGAATCGTTGGGTGAGGGTGTTGGGGCTTGAGTAGTGCTCCCAGCCTATGTTTGGGCAGTTGAAGTCACCCAATATAATTGGAGACACCTTCATATTCTCCAGTGTTCTCAGGAAAGCCAAGTGGGGTTCCTGAGTTTGGGAGGGTGGTCTGTAGCAAGCTACAAACTGAAAGGCAGTTTTACCCACTGTTAGTTGCACATGGATGGTCTCTGATGCTTCGTGCAGTGCCACTAACCTGGAGGTGTGGGTATCTGATGAATATGGATACTCCCCCATGGCAGACAAGGTCTTTCCATCTTTCTCACAGTTGGAAAAAGTCTGTCAGCCCAAACACAGAAGCTCCATCAAAGAGAGCATTAATGAGTGATGCTTTAAAGAGCTCCACTAAGTCACCCAATTGCATCCAGGCACATCCCCTAATGACTATGATTGAACCAGCAGCCCATGAGGAACCTTCAGCTGCATGCAAGATTATCCTCAAGGATGCATTCAATAGATTGTAGGGTGGCCAATCATGAGGAATAAGTCTTTTCTTCCTCTGCTGACATGGACCCAGGGGTAGAATTAGAGAGTATCTTAAGTCCCTCGGTAATCTAGTGAAATGTGCCAAGTAGTTTACTGACCGTAAGGGAAAGATCACAGAAGCATAAACTCGTTTCCCGTACCTGTTCAACACCCTAGAATCTATTACGGGGATGAGCAGAGGATCTTTCTTAGGCCATCTCCTTTTTTTGGTGGTTGCCACAAAAAACATGATATTTATTGTGATTTTCTTACTCCAATGTGGTCTGTCTTCAGGTGCTTCAAAAAACTTATCCAGACACTGGGGAATCAGTTCTAAGGTGTCTGGTCCTTTTCATACCCGGGCAGAAGACTAGATCTATAAGCCCATCCAACAGAAGTGTAACCCAAGATGTAGATGGTTCAGACCCGAAGGTTTCTAGTAACACGGACTCCTCTTGAGAAAGGATTTGGAAAGACCAAACACCTTTTTGGAGTAGGATTTCTAGAATATCTCAGAAGGAGATGTCTTCTGGTAGAGATCTAGGGACCCTTCTTTTTCAGTGAAATCAGTGTCTTCTGTCAAAGAATCCAGAGGGGTATCCAAGTGCCTCCTTTTGCACAATCTCCTTCAGGGGTCCTCTTCAGTGGAGAGGTATCAGAAGAGGTAGGGAGTTCCCCAACTTGAACTACCTGGAAGCTATTATGGACTGTCTGTATGGTATAAGAGCAGACTCTAACAAGGTCCAAAGAAGGAACAGGGACTGGATCCGAACAGGTAACAGTCAAGACAGCTCTTTGGTGACAAAATCCGCTCCAACACCTAGAAGACAGAGGGATCAGGAGAAGCAGAGGCCAACCTAATGGGAGCCAAAACTCCCAGATCAGACAAACCATGGCCCTTGCAAACTCTTTGCTCTGAGGGAGGAGTCTGTGCAGCGTTGTCCAGTGCTATGGCCCAAAGGAGAAGTGACTGCTCCACAAGCTTCAGTGTAGAAGTTATTTCCTTGGATCAGATGCTTCTGCTCCAAGATACGTCTTGTTCAAGTGCAGTCGGAGCTGAATGGATCAGGAAGGTAGTCAGGGTCGAAGATAGGCATATCTTCTGATCCAACATATCGACTCTTGGAGATCTCATATCTAAGGGCTCTGAAACAGAAGGCTGGATCAGAGAAAGAGTAATGATGGTCTGTAAGGGAGGTTTCAGACTCACGGATCTGATAGGAAACCAAGACACAAGATCTCCATCTGGATCTGTGTTCGGAGGAAGTTTCTCATCATGCTATCCACCTCTGCTTCGGAAAAACTTCGGGAAGACCTGATCAAAGAGGATGTGGAAGGAGGTTGAGAAGACTTTCTTGGGATCTCTTGTAGGAAAGAAGACCTTGGTCTTGGAGAAACTGGCTCTGGGGAAAAACAAGGCCTTTGGAGCAGAGTAGACTTGGAGGTTGAAGGTGTCAGATCTGACGATTTTGGATCAGAGTATTTGATGATCCTGGCTGGAGCCTACGATACAAGAGCAGATTTAGGAGATCTGACAGGAGAGTGCTTTCTATGCTCCCTAGACTCAGTGGATTTTGATTTTTGACAGGGGGTTTGAGCCCCTGAAGTCGACACAGCAGAAGCAGGAATAAGGCCCTTAAAGCACCAATTTTGTTACGCCGATCACTAAAGGTTCTGGCATTGAAACCAGCACAAATATTATTACTAGTATCTAGGTGAGAAGGGCCTGAACAATAAACACACTCCCTGTGGGCATCACAGTTGGTTATCTTGTGCCCACAGGAAGTGCACTCCTTAAATCCAGTAGGCTTTTCAGCCATTACTATGAAGTATGGCTAACAGCAAAAGAAATCAGTCAAAAAAAAAAGAGAGAAGACAGATATTTTTTTTTTTCATTTTTAAGGTACAGAGAAAAAGAAAGTTATACCAACAATGGTAATATTACAACCTTACAGAAGGGGTAAAGGAGAAGGGGGAGATTCATCCTCTATGGTAAAGAAGAATACCAAAGGATGGTAAAGAAAGCAGTAAAGAAAGGATGCTATAAAAGATAAGGAAAAGCTAAGCTAAACTAAGTTTTTTACTCACTATTCCCAAATTGCAAAACTGTTGAAGTCAAAAGAAAGCAACCCCTACCGAATCACTGGATCGGCAAACAAGATCTAAGGTAATGCATCTGTCAAGGGCATTATGGGTAAAGGGAGGAGCTCAAGAGTCAGATCCTTGAATACAGAGAAAAGCTGCATGTCGGCTCAGAAGGTTGGTTGAGACACCCATTAGTTGTGGAACAGATGAAAATGACAACATCAGATATGTTTTCTGAAAACATTCAAGTTGTTTTCTACAGCTGGGAGAGGAATAAAGATAAGACAAAAATAATCAGCACTTAGTTAAGTAGACACACAGGCTGTACCATGCATCTTAGCATGGTTAACCTTCATTAAACTCATTCACTCCAATAGAGCTCAGGAAGTTTGCACTGTAACTTCCACTGGGCACAGCCCAAGTCTTTTGACAGAATCAAATTTTGTCCTCACATTTCAAACAAATATTCATATCTCTGGAACCACAAGTATAAATGGCAAACTCTTCAGCACAAACTATTTTTATAGTGGTACAGTAGACAGTCGATTATCCGAACGTCAATCATCAGAATCAGCCTTCCAAAGTTTTCAGGTAGGAAAAATCTAAGTCTGAATATGTAAACATTATACGTGTTTGCTTGAGCATGTCTTTTGAGCTTGTAGCCAGCTCATTTATGAAAAATATTCTTTATTGTCCGTTGAAATCGCTGAATGGTTGGAAAAGTATATTCCTGCATGCAGAAAAAAACTAGATTTTATTTTTTTATCCAGTTCAATTACATGTTTGATTACCTGAACAATTTGATTATCCAAACTACCTTAGGTCCCAATTAGTTCGGATAAATCAACTCTCTGCTGTAGTATTCTTTAGGTTCCAAGTCTTAAACTGAATTTTAGAAGTCAAAGTAACTACTACATTTGTAACATTTTGTAAAACTTACAATATCTCACCAACCACTCAAGTTACATACATACCATTAGCATTTTATTCATCTGGCTGAGAGCTTTCATATGAGGCTAAGGAGATCTGTCTGTGTTACTTTGGTTGTTGACATATTTAGAAAAATGTGAAAATTATATCTACATAAATTAATACCATAAAAAACAACAGTTAAAATCAATTTACCTGCATTAAACAGAAGTCAAATATTAATGCAGTCGAGTTTAGTATTGTGTAAATTTTATCATTAAATCTTTTTAAAACCTTGTACATAGCACGGTTTTGGAATTACTGCTGCAAATATAAGCAAGCAATATTCGACGCCTAGATTTGTCAGTAGGAGTTAACTACAGATGCACCTAGAGGCGTCACTTGGATGTCAATTCAAGCCCGTGAGTGTGCCTCTCAGTTTGGGACAATTATTCCTATTAAGAAGGTTAACTTCATTACTTAAACATGCACATAGTTTTGTGTGTTTGTATTAAGTTAATGGGTTATGGAAGTGCTCTGCATGTGCGTTTTTTTTTCCTCTGAGGGTTTTCATTAAAACAAAGTCTTGTAAGATGTGTAATAGCTTCAAATGGATAGGACAAGAAACAACTGTATAAAAGAGAGATCAACCTGCCAAATACTGGTGCATGCATATAACAAAAGCTGAAACTAAATTAAAAAAAGCTGCATAGATAACAGGTGGGAATAATAAAAGAAAGTGCTGTCATTATGATAAGAAGTTGTGTATATATCTGTGAAACCATTCACATTTAAAGATAAAATAGAAAGAGTAGTGAACAATATGAAAAATGCAGTGTGCACATAACTATGCTTCAGGAGACAAACATTTGGTAATAAATGCATATGTGAATTTGATAAAGGATTTCAGGATGGTTATATTCAGCAGAATATCCGGGACAAAGGAAAAGGGGAGTACTTATATTAATTGTGAGAGGAGCTCCAATAGTGATACAGTAAACTCGCAGTTAACCGGCACCAGGGGGATTGGTAGAAGCTGGATAAAAAGAAGTTATGTCTTACCATAAATGTTCCATCTGTGTTGTTGATCTTCTTTCATTCATCACTGATGAGTTCGGTTCCGAGCCCTCGGAACAGAGTCTGCCTAATACCAAGCTCGCTCCCCCCAAAAACTCTCGAGCTACACCTCTACCCACAATGCCCTTTTCCCTGTTACCTCAGATCGAGTTTGCCCATGTTATACAAGTAAAGTAGAGGCCATTTCTGCGCAAATGCCCTAAGACACCACTTGAACCTAAAGCATCCCTCAGGAGCCTTTGGCGGGGGAAGGAGTGTGGGAGGTGGTGAATGAAAGATCAACAGATGGAACATTATGGTAAAACATAACGTCTTTATCTGATGTTGTTAATCTTTCCATTCATCATTGATGGGACAGAATCTCCAGCTGCCTTGAGATCCTTGGTTGGCCCTTATGGAAGAACGTTCCTGAGAAACATTGAGCCAAAGGCAGCTCTCCCTCTGGAGACCACATCCAATTTGTAATAATTGATAAAGTGTGGGGTTTAGCCCAAGTGGCTGCTGCGCAAAGATCATTCATAGAAGCCCTGAAGTGAAAGGCTACAGAAGTTGCCATCGATCTAGTGGAATGGGCTTTAATATTCTGTGGCACAGGTTCTTTTGCAAATGAATAGGTGAAACATATGCAGTCACTTAGCCATTTTGATAAAGTGACTTTGGAGACAGAATTTCCCATTCTAGGCCCAGAAAAAGAAATTAAAAGTTGGTCAGTCTTGTTTTGGTCCTGTCTAAATAACATCTCAATTGCCTGTGCACATCCAAGGAATGTAGGCAGTATTCTCCTTTATTAGAAAAGTCTGGGAAAAAGACTGGTAGGTCAATAGACTGATTGATGGAAAAGTCAGAAACAACTTTGGGGGGAAAAGATGGGTTCGTCCTGAGTGATACTCTGTCCTTGTGGAAGATTAGTTAGGGTCTTTGGGTGCACAACGCCTGCAACTCTGAAATTAGTCTGGCTGACATGATGGCTACCAAGAAGAGAGATTTCCATGACAGGAATTTGAGGCCATATTTCGCTGCGGGTTCAAAGGGGGGGGGGGGTTAAGTCAAAGACTGGAGAACTAACGTGAGATTCCATGGCTCTACAGACTGCCTGATTGGAGGTCTAATGTGAGAAACTCCTTTGAGAAAAGTTTTACATAAATGCAGTGATATGAAAGGAGTACCATCCAGCCCATTATGGTAATTAGAAATCGCCACCAGATGCACTCATATGGTAGAGGCTGCAGCTCCATCTTCAAAAAACTTAAGACAGATATTGTAAGACAGCTGTGACTGGAGCCAAATATGGATCTACCATCTTTTCCTTTGACCAGATAGAAAATCTTTTCCATTTGTCCCACTATAGTCTTCTGGTGGATGGTTTATGAGAGGCCAGAATAATGTCATGAACAGGTGAGGTGAGATCATCTTCCCTAGCAACTAACAGAAGCGGAGAAACCAAGCTTTCAGCTTGCGACTGGACAGATTCTGGTGACTCAACCCTTGGGGGTGAGAAATTAGGTCTGGAAGAGGGTCCAGAATCCACGGTGGATAAAACAGATGAGGCCAAAGGAAGGGGAACCAAACTTGTCGAAGCCAAAAGGGGGCTATGAGGATCACTTTCCATTTCAACCGAATAGCTTTCTTTGTAAATTGAGGAATCGGAGGAATGGGGGGGATAGGCATAAAGAAGTCCCGTGGGCCAATCTTGAATCAGAACGTCCCTTGGGGACTCCCCCTTTGGGGGGGAATAGGGCAAAATAGCTGCTGCATTTGCTGTTGGATGGGGAGGCGAAAAGGTCGCAGCAAGGCTGGCCCCAACGGCTGAAAATTTCTGCCACTACTTCGGGATTGAGAGACCACTTATGGGGAAGAGAATGCATCTGCTCAACTTGTCTGCAATCACAATGTAGTCCCCCGGGATATGTGTTGCTATCAGAACACGGTTGGAAGCTATCACCAACTGCCAAATTCTCATGGCTTCTCAACACAGGGGGTATGACTTGGTTCCTCCTTGCTTGTTGATATACCAGACTACTGACATTGTCTGACTGAATTGCAATCATTCTAGAAGGAAGAACCACTTTGGAATGTTTGCAACGCTAACAGCGCCACTCTCAGTTCTAGAACGTTGATATGCAGGTTGGCCTCCAAAGTGGACCATGTGCCTTGGCCTGTCTTTCCCTGGAAATGCCCCCCCACCATCCTATCAGGGAAGCATCTGTGGTCACAATGGCCTTGGGCTGAGGGAAGTGGAATGGGCGGCTCCAAAGCTCTGTGTCTGGCCTCATCCACCAAAGAAGGTCCTGCTTGCAAGAGTTGGTTATCTGAATCTGAAAACAGAGAGTGATAGTTTGGGAACCACTGAGAGAGAAGAAGCCATGGGAGAATTCACATCTGCAGTTTTGCAAGAGGCACTATTGATATGGAAGCTGCCATGGATCCTAAGACCTGAAGAACCCTCTCTCGCTGAGACTTTGTTTTGACAGAGTATCACCCGGAGCGGAATCCTCAATATTTGGAGTCTGTGAGCTGGGAGTGACACCAGACAGGACTGAGCGTCGACGACTGCTCCGATGAATTCTACCTGCTGGGCTGGAGTAAAGTTGGATTTCTCCCAGTGCACAGTAATCCCCAAAATTTCTTCCAGAGAAAGGTTGTATTGCAAGGCTGTTACCAGAAGATGCTTGGTGGGGGCAGTAAGGAGCCAATCATCCAAGTATGGAAACACCCGGAATCCTTTTAGTCTCAAGTGAGCTGTAACCACTGCCATGCACTTTGTGAACACTCTAGGGGCTGTAGAGAGACCGAACAGCAGGGCATGAAACTGCTAATGATTGGCTCCTAGCTGGAAGCGAACTCCTGGAACATTTGTCCATTTTGATGTGGTAATATGCATCCCGGAGATCTGTCGAGCACATCCAATCGCCCTCCCTTAGAAAAGGGAAAATGGACTGAACAGTGACCATCCAGAATTTGGTTTGGGCAACAGACTTGTTCAAACTGCTTGAGAACTAGAATGGGTCTCCAGTCCCCTGTCTTTTTTGGCACCAAAAAGAATCTTGAGTAAAATCCGAATCCGCATTGGTCTGGTGGGACTAGTTGGATGACTTTTTTTGATGCAGCTTTTTTTATTTCTGAAGCTGCTTCTTCCCTTTGACTGGGTGGAACATTGGGATGTTTTGGATAAGTAATGAGGGGAATGGTGTAACCTCTGGTAATGATATTCTGCACCCAGTGATCGGTAATAGTGCCAGGCAGCTTGGTGCAGAGAGAAACTATGCTCGACTGCTTCCAGAGGAAAGCAAATCGGGCCGCTCTTCAGGAGCGCTGGTAAGGCTGTTCAGAGAAGGAGTCGCTGGAGCCTTGGTTACGTGGACTTCCTCTGCCTCGATAAGGGCGACTTCCAGAACTGTTACCCCACTCTGCCCCTAGGGGTATTATCACCATGTGTGGCATGGTAAGGGCCCAGAGATTTTTTGTGCCACATCTTCCCACTCCTTTGGTTCCTGCAGAAGGAGCATTGAGGATTGGAAAAACAAAGACCTACTGCAGACAAGGTCTTACCGTCCTGCTCACACCTGGCCAGAGTGTCCTTCACTTTGGAGCCAAACAGGGAAGATGCTTCAATGGGAGCATTCAGAAAGGAAGACTTGAAGGGATCCGTGAGGTCACAAATGCGCATCTAGGCATGACGTCTCATAACTATGTCTGAACCGACAGCTCTAGCCGCCCCTTCAGTTGCATGTGAAAGCAACCTCATGGATAGATTCCAGGATTGCGAGCTGCGAGGCAACTTTGTCCCTTACCTCATCAGACACCTGCCCTATGAGCGTTCCAGAGAGTTCAGAGATCTAGCCTCTTTGGAGCCTCGTAAAACGTGTCAAGTAGTTCAAGGACCATATTGCAAAGGTCGCTGAAGCAAAGATGGACAGTAGGGCTCTCTTCAGCTAGATCCTTTTTCATGGCCACTGCCACCATAGCATCGACTGGTGAACCTCTGGACCAATGTGGGTTATCCTCGAGTGGAGAGAGTATCTTGTCAGGTCTCCAAGGGATCGCCTCAACAGAATCAAGGTTTTTCCAGGCACACTTCACCATGAGCTGAACTAGCTAGTCTGCAGGCGGGGTCACCCAAGAGGTAGATGTCCGGGCATGGAAAGCCTGCAGGAACGCAGACTCCTCAGAAGGCTTAGCGGGCTTTCAGTCACCCCTCTGTTTCAGCATTTCAAGGATGTCTCCAAAGGAGACATCAGGGGGTGACAATGGGGACCCTTCACCGTCATCGAAATCAGTGTCCTCTGTCGGGGACTCCTCAGGGGAGTCTACGTGCTTCCTCTTGCATGACCTCTTCCATGGAGGCTTCTGAGGAGGCCTCTCAACAGTGGGTACCCTGTACCTGTTCCTGTGGCTTACCTGCCCGGTGTCTTAGAGAGGTGGCCTTTGGCAGCTGTAGCTCAGGGGGAGAAATCTAGGGTTCCAACATCAGCGGAATGCTTCCAGAAGCAAGCACCTTCTCCATCACAAAGAAAGCAGGTCTGCCCGAAGAGGGATGGGAGCCCGGAACAGAGAACAACCTCAGAACCGGGGTCACACACCACTCCGCTGAACTTGCTCCCGAGGATAGAGCCTCAAGCAGGATCGATGCAGACAAAGCTCCCGGCACAGAGGACAGAACCGGAGAGACACTGAGAACTGTGCCACGAACCGAAGAGCCTCCAGCCCAATCACGAGTTTGAGGATGGTCCGGTTCAGCAGGAACTGAGGACCAAAGGGACAGTCCCGGAGCCACAGTGAGGTCCACTACAGGCGCTGAGATAGTGGGTTCCAAAAAGGACGTCTGAGCAGGAGGCTTTGGAACCATAATGGTCAAAGGAGGAGAATAGGACAGAGTCCATGAAGAAGTCAACCCAAGTCCTGCGGGAGGATGGGTCCTGGAAGGCGTGGGTATCCCCCTGGTTGCCAACAGCTGGTCCGCAAGAAGCACATCAAGTTCTGAAAGGCTCCTGGTGGATCTAGTGGATACTCCCGATTGAGAGTCAGGTCAATCTAGAAATGAGCTATACACTTGGCCTAGAAACTGGTCTATGGACGGAGAGTATTGGATCCGTGGTGTGGAATCTACTGGCACCGATGTCTTAAGTTTGCAGACAGGAAGCAAAGGGGTCAACTGTATTCTTGTCAGAACCATAAAAGAGCTCAGTGCCGAAGGGGCACTCTGAGCCAATACGGGAGGTTCAACAGTCATTGCAGAGATAGGCATCAAAGGTGTGCACTGTGCTGAAGCAGCACCCGGTGCCAAAGTCGTAGTAGATCGAGGTGAGGTCTACAGTCAGTGCTGGAGACAATATCGGAGCCAAAGCTGGTGCAGATATAGAAACTGTCATAATACCTGGAGCAGACGAGGTCTGTGCAGACTAGGAAGATTTATGCTTTGAAGAAAGTTTTTGCATTTTAGGTTTCACGGGCTTACCCTGGTCACCAGAGGGTGAAGAGGGAACCAAATGGGACCTTTTCTTATCCTTCCTAGCACAGGTTGAGACCTCCATCAGAGAAAGGGCCTCCGAAAAGGGTGACTTAAGTAGGCCCTTCAGTATTAACTTATTCTTGTGCTCATTCAGAGTGCGTTGGCTGAAACTTTGACATATCACACAGGGGGGTTGCACCGAAAGATGGGGCACCCCCAAGCAATAGACACAATCATCGTGAGAGTCACTATTCGGAAGTTTACCATTACAAGAAGTACAGTGCTTGAAGTCCGATGTACCCTTCTTATCAGACATCATGAAAAAGTTACACACAACAATCAAAATCTTCAGAGGAAAATGTAAATGCTACTCTATGTCTAAATACACACAGTATCTATCCAGAGAGTCAAAAACACACAACTAGAAAGAAAAATGGAAGGAAAGAAATAACAGTGATGGTATTCAAGGAATACCACAGGGGTGACAGAAGGCTATACCACCAATGGTACTTAAAAGATTACCAAATGGGTAGAAGCAGAAGTGAAAAAGGTGTAAATCTAACTGTAAATATAAAGATTAAGGGATGCAAGTCACAAACAACAAGAAAATAGACAAATTTTTCCACAAAATATCAAAACATTTCCAGTTAGCTGAGAGCTTGGCTGAAACGCGGCTTTATGGCTACGCTGCAAATGAGATCTGGGGTAACAGGGAGACTGGCATTGTGGGCAAAAGCTTAGCTCAAGAGTTTTTGGCTGGTGCGAGCTTGGTATTAGGACGACTCTACTCCGAGGGCTCGGAACCGAACCCATCAATGATGAATGGAAAGCACATTAACAACATCAAAAAGTACAGTTTTGTACCTACCATAAATGTAGATGTTCGAGAGTTCACCCTGCTGCAGTCATCACACTTTGGTTATCCTGCCGTCAGGCGGTCCCGCAGTCAGCCCGAATTCCAGAGTCGGTTGCTGTCGCTTCTTCCCTGACGTCAGTGTGCCAGGGGTATATAAGAGGCATTCGACGCCAAGATGTCAGGTGCCCCCAATAGGTAGGCAATATATATATATATATATATATATATATATATATATATATATATATAAAAATAAAACAATACCTTCAGGCACAAGCAAATACACCACAGAGGTTGTATAGGATAGAGTGGTATAGATAAGTTCAGCTAGTTCAGAGGGGATGGAGGGAGGGTAACCTGAACTGCAGCAGGGTGAACACCCGAACATCTACATTTATGGTAGGTACAAAACTGTACTATGTTCATCGTGTTACCCTGCTGCAGTCATCACACTTGGGTTGAATCCCAAAGCTAAGGATGGGTGGTGGAGTTAAACAGAGTTAGAAGAAGCTAGTAGGCCCTGCAAAACTGCAGTGGCAAAACCAGCTCTAGTCTTAGAATACAGAGGTAAGTGATGGTGTTTGGTGAAGGTGTGCACTGAACTCCAAGTTGCAGCTTCCAGAATATCCTTGGTTGGCACTCCCCTGAGAAAGGCTGCTGATGTAGCTGTAGCCCTGGTGGAGTGGGACCTAATGTTAGCAGGTACCGGTTTCCCATTATGCGTGTAGCAGAAACGTATGCAATGTCCTATCCATTTAGAAATGGTCTGTTATGTGATAGCTTTTCCTTGTGATCCTGCAGCATAGGCTACAAAGAGCTGGTCAGATTTTCTGAAAGCCTTAGTTTTATCCAAGTAGTAACGTAATTGTCTGTGAATGTCCAAAGAGTGCAGGAGTCTTTCTCCTTTGTTCTGGGGATTTGGGAAAAGGTGGGCAAATTAATGGTTTGATTTAGGGCCACACTGGATACCACCTTTGGCATAAAGGAAGGGTTCGTTCGTAGAGATACTCTGTCTTGATGAAAAATGAGGAAAGGCTCCACTGCCATTAGTGCCTGTAGTTCTGAGACTCTTCTAGCGAAGGTTATTGCTAGTAGCAGGGCAGTTTTCCATGAAAGAAATTTTAAATCAGATGAAAAAGCTGGTTCAAAGGGCGGCAGTGTAAGCTTTTCCAGAACAAAGTTGAGATCCCAAGTAGGTGTTGGTGCTCTCCTAGACAGTCTTATGTTTTTTAGCCCCTCTGACGTACCGTCTTAGGAGTGGATGTGAGAATAAAGGAGGATCCGTGTTGTAATGAGCTGAAATTGCTGAGGCGTGGATCTTAATAGATGAAAATGAAAGTCCTTTATGCAACATCTCAGTTACATATTGTAGAATCTGAGGAATGTTTGGATCAAGGGGATTGTGGCCTTTAGCCTGGTTCCAGGCGCAAAATCTTTTCCATTTGTCTGAATAGGTTTTCCTGGTGCTGGGCCTCCTGGCCTCTAGAATGACATCCATAACAGCTTTGGATAGAGGTGTTGGCTGGTTGTTTAGGTAATTTGCCATGCAGCCAGGTTTAAAGTCTTGAGCTGGCTGTGTAGAATCGGATTGTCTCGCTGGGTGAGCAGGTGAGGAATTTGTGGTAAAATCCATGGTGGGCCGTGGGCCACGTTCCTTACAATTGGATACCAATGCTGGCGTGACCAGTCTGGTGCAATGAGTATCATTTGTGGCCTCTCTAATCTGCCTTTCAGCAGTACCTTTGCTAGAAGAGGCAGTGGAGGAAAGGCATACACTGTTAATGTTTTCCAACTGAATGAGAGGGCGTCCACTTTCCAAGCTTGTGGATGGAATGTCCTTGTGCAAAATTTTTGAAGTTGGTAGTTTTGGGGGCTGGCAAACAGATCTATGTCTGGGCGTCCCCATTTTTGAGCTATCATTGCAAATACTTGTGGATCTAGTTTCCACTCGTGTGGATCCATGATGTTTCTGTTTAGGTAGTCTGCCAATGTGTTTTTCTTTCCTGGCAGGAATTGTGCTTGTAATTGAACCTGGTAAGACAGTGCTGTATTCCACAAGGTCATTGCTTGCCTGCATAGAGGGTAGGAATGTGTGCCCCCTTGCTTGTTTATGCATCACATTACTTTGGTATTGTCCGTCTTTATTATTATTAGTTGTCCTGGGTGTAAGAGGTCCTTGAAAGCTGTTAGGGCATTCTGTACTGCTAGCATTTCTTTTTGATTGATATGCAGATGCCTTTGATCTGTAGTCCATTTGCCCTGAATGCACTGTCCTGTCATGTGTGCTCCCCAGGCATAGTCCGATGCATCTGTTGTCATAGTTTGCCTGGCTGTGGGTAAGGTGAAAGGCTGACCCTTGTTGAGGTGACATGCCTGTGCCCACCATAGAAACTCCTGTTGAAGGCAGGGAATGAGTGGTATCATTGTTTCCAAGCTGTGGCTGTGCTGAGTCCATACGCTTTTCAGGTACCATTGTAATTTCCTCATATGCAGTTTTGCAAATGGTATTAGTAGTATGCAAGATGCCATGAATCCCAAGGCCTGCAGAATTTGTCTTGCAGTGAGTTGGGTCTTTGTTGCCATTATTTTGAAATACTGAGTCAGCTGTTGTTGCTTGCCTGGCGTGAGATAAGCCATCTGGGCCGTTGTATTCGAGCTGGCACCCAGGAATATTATGTTTTGTGAGGGCACTAGTTTTGATTTCTTTTCATTTACTGTGTACCCTAGGCAACTTAGAAGGTGTTTGACAAATGTCAGATGCTTTAAAAGAATGTCTTTGTTTTCTGCTTGAAGAAGGCAGTCGCCCAGGTATGGGTATATTTGAATTCCTCTTTGTCTGCAGTATGCAATTACTGGTGCCAGGCATTTTGTGAAGACCCTGGGCGCAGTAGATAAGCCAAAGCGCAGTGCAGAGAATTGATAATGCATTGAACCTGCAATGAAGCGGAGGTATCTTCTGCAATTTTGGCTGATAGGGACATGCAGGTGTGCCTCCTTGAGGTCCAACGTTACTAGCCAAGCATTCTTGCCCAGCATGGGAAGAAGCTGCTGTAGTGTTAGCATCTTGAATTTTGGTACTTGCAGATAGATGTTCAGAATTGAAAGATCCAGAATGGGTCTCCATGCTTTGTCTTTTCTCGGGACTAGAAAGAGTCTTGAGTAAAATCCTTGTCCTTGCTCCTGTGTAGGTACCTGTTGAATGGCTCATGTCCATGAAAGCTGTAATTTGTTTTTGTGCCTCTGCCCATTGATTTGGTGGCAGGTTTGGCATTCCTTTTATCCTTGGCAAGGTATTAAAGTGGAATCTGTATCCTTGTTAGACAATGTTTAGGACCCATTTGTCTTTTGTGATGATGTGCCAGTTGTCTGTATTTGCCCCCCTGTGATCTGTCAGAAGCTGGAAAGGACCAGTTTTTTGTTGGCCAATTGCTGCTGAAACAAGGGGGTTGTACCTGTAAAAAATCCTCGACCGTCTGCATAGACTTTGCCTTATCCTCCATTTTCTTTAAAACCTCTTCTGCTTTGACACCAAATAATACATCCTGCTGTAAAGGTGCATCCAATAATTTTGCTTTAACATGATCAGGTAGAGTTTGTTCTTTTAACCAAGCATGTCTACGTATGACAGACCCAGAAACAGCTGCTCTACAGGAAGCTTCCAATGAATCAAATCCACATTGTAAAGTATGTTTGCCCACCTGTTCAGCTGCATGCAACAGATCCTGCATTTCCTTGAATTCAGACTGTTCAGTATGCTTGCTCATTTTTTGTTTTAATTGAGATATTAGGAATTGCTGATATTTCAGCATGTGAAACTGACAATTTAATGCGCTCATAGCCAGAGTTGCTGAGGTGTATATTTTCTTTCCCCATCTATCTAGGGCTCTGGAATCCCTTTCAGAGGGCACAGGATTTTTAGCCATAGAAGCTTTAGCCCCCTTGGGACCCTGGGAAATTGTTTCTGGGTCAGCCACAGGGCTTTTATAAAAGGAATTTGTGTGAGTCAGGTACTCTGTAGCATCTGTCTGGTTTGGCTGGTGCAGGAGGTAGAGAGTCTGGATTTAGACTAGACTCCAAGTAAACATCATCCACAATATCTAAAACTGGAGAAATACCAAGTGGTCTGTGCTGGGGTAGTAAAAGGAACTCAGAGTCTTTTTTTTTTTTTTTTAAGAATCATAGTAGTCTTGGCCTTCCCAGTGGAAATGGTCCCTCATGGTATGTAAAGTTTCCCCAAAGGAGTAGTCCTCAGAGGGAGATGCTGAGGGAATAGAGTCTTCAGCATCAGAGTCTTCATAAGGGGGAAAAGTGTAATCCTGTTCCTCAGAAGAATCTGAGGAAATTGAAACCTGGTCAGAGGAAGCATAATCCTTCTCTTGTCTTGGTCTTTTATCTGGAGGGGGGTGGGAACCCCCGATTAGGGTAATCAAATCCTCAGCCATCTTAAGCATCTGTTTCTTAGGCATGGGGCCTTGAATTGTAGACTGATGTACAGTCTTTTTTGGTTTTAAAGGAGTTTGAAGCTTAGCATAAGATTTAATGGTGAGTGTAGTCGGTCTGAAGACACCTCCTACAACCGAAGGTGTTTCCACTGGACCAGGGTCTCCTTCGGCTCCGGTGTCGGAAGGGCCTAATGAAGATGGCTGTGTCGGCCTAGTAGACTCCGCTTGAGAATGCGCAGCTGTCTGGGGTTCCAATTCTGTGGTCGTCAAGGGCTGCGTAGACGCCTCACTGAAAACCGGAGAACCGGCGACAGGCCCAGCAGAGGCCTCAGAGTCTGGCTTGTTCCTAGGCTGCCTGTCCTTATCCTTGCGTTTTTTATGCATGCCGGTCGTCGGCTGCTCCGACGGCATGATATAATTAAATTTCCTACCAAAGTAATGGCGTGCGAAGTCAAAATGGCGTTTGATAGTTAGTTTATTAAACCTAGCACAAAACCGACAACCTGTGACGTCGTGGTCTGGGCCTAGGCAAGGAATACAATAAGAATGGAAGTCTTTATGAGGTATTTGCTTCCCACAAGAAATGCACTTGTTAACTTTTTCTGACATCAGACTGAGGCAAGAAAAGGTTCCCAAACGGGGTACTTAGCTTTATTGAAGACTTCGGACTGAAATTCGAATCGAAAAACTCCGGTGTCGGCCGACCGGCACTTGCGAACTGCTTCTGCTTTGGGCACCGCGCAGCAAGAAAGACTGAAGAAAATGGCGTCGGATGCCTCTTATATACCCCTGGTGCACTGACATCAGGGAAGAAGCGACAGCAACCGACGCTGGACCAAGACTTTGGAATTCGGGCCAACTGCGGGACCGCCTGACGGCAGGATAACCCAAGTGTGATGACTGCAGCAGGGTAACACAATGAACATCTGTAGTTTCGGGTTGCTTGAGAGTTACTATTAAAAATAGGTCTGACTAATACTGAACCCTATACTATTTGTTTGGTTTGACTTGTTCTCATGTTGGGGAGAGAGGGAATTTATTCCTATCTTCTTTTTAAAACTCTAGAAATGTAAGGTATGTTTCTGCGGGGGAAAACAAACTGCAACACATGAAAATCGTATTATATTTCTTTGATTTATTTTTTTTTTTGCTGGTTGCTTGAGTTCTGGTTAACTGAAAGTTTACTGTGGATGAATAAAAAAAAATTGGTAGCTTTATAATTGTAAAAAGTTACTGGCAAGGGGGAGCAATATACTGCCATGCACTTCTATTCCACCTAAAACTGCTACAATGGAGTTTAAGAAATTTTGGGGAGAAATAATCAGCTGTCAGCAGGGAATATCACTTACAGGTGGGGACTGGAATTTGATTTGCAACAGTGAGGCTGTATCAAGGGGGCCTACAGAGGAAAATAAAAACAATAGAGCAGATTTTTGAAGAAATGTACCAAAATATTTGATATGGAAGATGTAAATTCAGTAGTAGGAGTTGGAGAGAGAGAGTACATATTTCCCAAGGTACAAAAAGTGGGCTAGGCAGAAAAAAGAAGTTATGTACCTACCATAACGTTCCATGTTAGTTGTCTTCATCTCGCCTTCTTTCTTGCTGGTTGGGATCGGAGCCGATCCTCGGCTCCGACTCGGCCATCTTCAATAGCTCAAAAGCTGTTTACTGGCTCGAGGCTACCCCTTATCCCATGATGCCTAGCGATAGCTACCCAGATCTCGTTTGAAATAGCTAACCCCAGACATAGCCGTAGAATAAACCTGTCCAAACAAATAGGTTGAGTATACCTGCCATACTCTCTAAGTCAGTAGAGGAAACAAACCAGAGAACACCCAGCCAGTGAAACAAGAACTCCTCTCGGTCCAATAGGACAGGGGGATGGAGGATGGGACGCAAGAAAGAAGGCGAGATGAAGACAACTAACATGGAATGTTATGGTAGGTACATAACTTCTTTATGTTAAGTTGTCTATCTTGCCTTCGTTCTTGCTGGTTGGGACAGCGTCCCTAGCACCTACAATACTGGGTGGCTCATTGGAACAGACTCTTCAGAACAGTGGAACCAAAGTCAGCTCTGCTCCTGGAGACCATATATCTAGCTTGTAATGAGAAATAAAGGTATGAGGATTTGCCAACGTAGCAGCTGCACAGATAGAATCCGTGGGCAACCTAGATTGGAAGGCTACAGAGGTAGCCAAGGCCCTAGTAGAATGACCTTTCGATTTGATAGGTAAACTCTTTGTTCCTTAATTGATAAATGAAAGTAATGGTGTGAGAACCACCAGGATAAGGTCACCTTGGAACTGGGAGACCTTGTTTGCCTAGAGCATAGGAAAGGAATAGTTGGTCAGACTTCCTTATTTCCTTAGTCCTGTGCAGGTAAAAACGCAATAGTCTATGAACGTCCAATTGGTGTAATTTGTACTCTGCCTTGTTGGTGTGGTTAGGGAAAAACACAGGAAGGTCTATAGACTGGTTTAAATTATTTTCTGAGCAGACTTTCGGAAGAAACGAAGGATTAGTCCTCAGAGCAACCCTGTCCTTATGAAAAACGAAGTATGGAGGACGAACGCATAGTGCCTGAAGTTCAGAGACGCGTCTGGCTGAAGTAATAGTTAGCAGAAAGAGTGTCTTCCAAGACAGAAACTTAATGGAGCAGGATGCTGCTGGTTCAAAAGGGGGCAGAGTTAAGGAAGTTGGTACCAAATTAAGGTCCCAAGGAGGAGGGGGATCTCTCAGTGGAGGCCTAAGGAGAGTGGTCCCTCTCAAAAAAGCTTTACAGAGCTTATGAGACATTATGTTTGAATTTGACAAACCAACATTAAAGTTAGAAATGGCCACTAATTGAACCCTGATCGTAGCAGAAGCAGACCTGGAATGAAAAAGTTGTGCTAGGAGTTCCAGAATTTCGTGGACTGGGGCTGAAAAGGGATGAACGTTCCTAGCCTCTGCCAAACAAGAAAAACATTTCCATTTACTAGCATACGTTTTTCTGGTTGTGGACTTGTGAGAGGAGACAATAATCTCACGTACAGCCAGGGAAATGCTGGGAAGCCTGGCTAAGGTTGGAAGTGGAGCAACCAAGCTGTGAGCTGGAGAGTTTGGAGGGATTGATGCAACCCGCCTGACTGATGAATCAGTAGGTCTGGAATCGGATCCAGAGTCCAGGGCTGATCGAGAAGGTAATGGTGCAGGAACGGGAACCATATCTGTTGAGGCCAGTAGGGGCAATGAGGATCATTTTGCAACCCAACGATATTGCGTTCTGTACGAGTTTTGGAATCAGGGGAAACGGAGGAAAGGCTTAAAGTCGTCCCTGAGGCCAATCGTGGACTAGAGCGTCTCTGGGTGAGTGACCTGGAAGCGGAAGAAGGGAGAAGTAGTTGCTGCATTTGCTGTTGAAAGGGGTGACAAAAAGATCGCAGCAAGGCTGTCCCCATTTGCGGAAGATAAGATCCACTTGATTCAGAGACCACTCATGAGGCAGGAGGATAGCTCTGCTGAGCCTGTCCGCTATGATGTTGGACCTCCCAGGGATGTGAGTCACAATCAGAAAACGTTGGGAGGAAATCGCTCACTGCCACAGTCTGAGTGCTTCTTGACACAGGGGGGTAGGACCTGGTTCCGCCCTGCTTGTTGATGTACCACACCACTGACATGTCTGCTTGAATTGCAATGGTCCTAGAAGGAAGAGAGTCTTGAAGGGCTTGCAACGCTAGGAGCACGGCTCTCATTTCTAGGATGTTTATGTGCAGATGGTATTAGTGAGGTTGCCAAGTGCCTTAGACTGTCCTGCCCTGATAATGCCCCCCCAATCAGGGAGGCATCTGTGGTCACTGTCGCTACCAGAGGGGGCTGAATGAAGGGTCTGCCCTGAGTCACTAGTAGGGAGACCATCCACCAGGAAAGGTGCCTTTTGCATGCTTCTGTAATCATGATCATGTGAGACATGGGCAGCTGTTGGAAAGACCACTGTGTGAACAGAAGCCACTGAAGGATCCTCATGTGAAAGCGGGCCAGTGGGATTAGAAGAATGGCTGCTGCCATGGAACCCAGAGTTTGAAGGACGAACCTGACTTGGATTCCTTTGCTCTGCATTAGAATTTGTACTTGCTGACGAATTGTAGACACTCTTTCTAGCGGTAGCCTTGCGGACATGTTCCTTGTGTCTAAGTCTGCTCCTATGTAGGTGATATTGACAGGACAACAAGGCAGATTTTTCAAAGTTTATTGTAATGCCTAGCTGGGACCAGATTGTGATTGTGTAGTCCCCGGCTTGTAGAAGTTGATGCCTGGTAGTAGCAGTGAGGAGCCAGTCATCTAGATATGGAAACACCTGGAATCCTCAACGTCTCAGGTGAGCCGTGACCACTGCCATACATTTGGTGAACACCCTGGGGGCTGTGGTGAGACCAAAGGCCAGAGCTCTGAACTGGTAATAACTGGCTCCCAGCCGGAAGCGAAGAAATCTCCTGGAGCGCCTGTCCATGTTGATATGGTAGTATGCGTCCTGAAGATCTATTGAGCACATCCAATTGTCCTTAACCCGAAAGGGTAGAATGGACTGTAGCGTGACCATCCAAAACTTTGTTCTTTGTACAGACCTCTTTAGTCTGCTGAGATCCAGAATCGGTCTCCAGTCCCCTGTCTTTTTTGGTACCAAAAAGAACCTTGAGTAAGTTCCGGATCCATGCTGGTCTGCCGGGACTTCCTGGATGACTTTTTTCTAGCAGTTTTGAAACTTCTATTACTGCTTGGTCCTTCAGATTGGGTGGAACATCAGGAAGGGATTTCCTTGACGTTAAGGGGGGTTGACGGAAGGGAATTTTGTAACCTCCGGATATAATGGACCGTACCCATCTGTCTTGCGTTAAATTTTGCCAGGCGTTTTGGTACAGTGAAATTCTTCCCCCAACTGCCTCCAGAGGTGAGCAGCCGGGCAACCTTTCAGGGATGCTGAAAGGGCTCATCAGAAAAAGATTCTCTGTTGCCCTGGTTCTGCGGATCCCCTCTGCCACGAGGGCGGCGTCTGTTATTGTTTCCCCCTCTGCCCCTTGAGGAAAAATCACTACGTGTGTCAAGCAAGGCTCCCTGGGATTTTCGGAACCACATCTTGCCACTATTCTGACCTTTGGGGTACGGTCTAGAAGGAGTAGAAAAACAGTCTCCCACGGCAGAGAGAGTCTTGCCTTCTTGCTCACATCTAGTCAAAGTGTCTTTCACCTGTGGTCCAAAAAGAAAAGAACCATCAAAGGGGGGTGTTGGTGAATGACGCTCTAAAGGGTTCCACAAAATTACACAGCCGCATCATGCATGCCCCTAAGGGCCACACCCGTACCTGTGGCTCTACTTGCACCATCGGCTGCATAGGAAATGAGCCTCATGGGAGGAGTTAACTACAGAAATAAGCGTCGCCAGCTGGGAAGCTACTTTAGCTTGAGCCCCCTCAGCTGATGGATCTTAAAGGGCATCTCCAAGCTCTTTAAGGAGATCCCTCTGAAGCCGGGTAAAATGACATAGGTAGTTCAGTGACCTCACAGAAAAGGTTGCTAAAGCGAACATTCGCTTCCCGTATCTGTCCATCGTCCTAGACTCCTTGTTAGGAGGATGGACAGACAAAGAGGTCTCCCCTAGCTCTTTTTTGGTGGCTGCTGCTACCACCATGGCATCAACAAGAACACCTTTGGTATGGAGCTGCTTATCCTGGGGTGCTGTAATTAATTTGCCAGGTCTCCTCGGAGTTGGTTCCACTGTATCCAGAGCTGACCACGCCTTTTGAGCCACCACTGCCATAAGTGGTTCGAAATACGGAGAAACCCAGGAGGTGGAAGGTCAGGAACCAAACTCATCCAGAAATACTGACATCCTCGGTAGGGGCTAGGGGATTCCAGTTCCCCCTCTGCTTAAGCATTTCTAGGATGTCCGAGAAGGAAACATCTTCAGAGGGGATCTCGGGGACCCTTCCAAATCATCTAAGTCTGTATCAGAAGTGACAGACTCAGGGGAGTCAATGTGCTTCCTCTTGCACTTCTTTCGAGGGGGCTCCTCTGAATGATCAGGGGAGGCCTCTGAAGAAGAGGAAACACCCAATGGGGTGACCTGGAGCGTTGGTTCCCTATGCTTGGGGTCTGGAGGAGGAGCAGAGGTTGGCACAGGCACTACAGGGGACGGAGCCAGTGGGGCCAATAGTGGAGCTGACTCAGTGGTCAGCACACTCCTCATGACATCGAAGGCATCCCTGCCACGATGCAGAGAAAGCTCCAGTTCTGAGGAAATCGGAATCCTTCCCCGCACTGAGGGAGACTGCTCCGAAGCCGATGTAGGAGCCGAGCTCACCTGCACCGAAGCTCAGAGAAGGAGAACTGGGTCGGACAAGGGTCTGATGCCACTCGCCCCCTCAGAGCAGACGAGGGAACCCCGGTGCCCAGATCCCTTGATGGACGGCACCACCGAGGGGATCGGAGCCGACGTCGGAACCGAAGGAGATAGAGTTATCAGAGCCTACAGTTCCACTACTCGAACCCCAACTAATTGCGGCTCCAAACTCATTGGAGTCGGAGGAGGACCATCGAGAGAAGTGGACGGAGCCGACACCTGTTGAGGGGGGCTGGACAACATCTTGGCAAGTGCCTGCGACTTTAGCAAACTAATGACCACTCTCTCCACATAGTGATCCGACAGCCTAGAGATCGACAGGAGTGAAAGGATCGGTGACTGCACTCGCTCTGAAGCAAAGGAGACCGAGGAGCCGAATGTACCGATTCCAGTGAAGGGGACCTCAGCCTCTTGTGGCTCCGCGAAGGCTCCGAAGTCTCTGATGGAACAGACGGGGAGATGGTTCCGGCTGGCACCGATAAGACTGAAGTAGAAGGTAGAGTCTGAACAGAGGACGGCTCCGAACATGGAGCCGACTGCTTGGTAGATTTAGGGGATTTCACAGGCTGAGAGCTCTTGGCCGGTGGATCCTGGGGTTTTAAAAGACCCCCCAAGAAAAAGCTTATTCTTACGCTCCTGCAGGACTCTTGGACTAAAGGCATGGCAGACAGAACAAGCGTCCTGCAGGTGCACAGCGCCTAAACAATAGACGCAAGAAGTGTGCCCATCTGTCAGAGACATTTTCTGACAACATGAGTCACACTTCTTGAATCCAGAAACTTTGGATTCCTTTCACATCCTGAAAGAAGGAAACAACAAATACAACAACAGCTACCAGAAGCAAAATATAGTCTACACAAAGAACACACTCTACCACAAGACTATAGCTAAAGTTTTTTTTTTTTTTTTTTTTGTTAATAGGAAAGCCTCTAACTTAAACGGCTAGGCTATGAAAGAAGGTAGAATGAAAGCCTCTAACCTAAACAGCTAACCTGACAAGAAGAGTTAGGTGAGGAGGGGTGGGGGAGAACTCTCTAAGTTAAACGAGTTCTACAAGGAAAAGAAGGGATACTACAACTAAACACCAGTTATAACAAAAAACCAAGACTAATCGTTAACAATAAAACACTGAAAATATAGAATTCTAGAGTAAGAAAGTTATACAAAAAAACTTTATACGAACCTGAGCCAGAAAAATGACACCTTGCAGCTTAAGCGGCAAACGAGATCTGGGTAGCTATCGCTAGGCATCATGGGATAAGGGGTAGCCTCGAGCCAGTAAACAGCTCTCGAGCTATTGAAGATGGCAGAGTCAGAGCAGGGGATCGGCTCCGATCTCAACCAGCAGGAACAAAGGCGAGATAGACAACTTAACATTTAATATTTCACAGCAACGTGTGCATTTTATTGAAGTTCTTGTATGCAGTCATTAACTATTTTAAATCACATGCAAATAACCATAATAAAAACAATGGGTAATGAAATAAAAATGAGACACTGGCACTTCCCCACCTAGCTGTTAAAACTGACGAATTTAAGGAATGCGTAGTGGAAATTCTTCATGATTTATTAGGAAGACAGAAATTTCTTCAGAAAATACAGCTAGGGAGCTGGATAAAAAAGTACAATTTAAAAATAGGATGGAAAAAAAAGAAAAAAAAGATCTTGCTACTTTTTAACCTTAGGGGTACTGACAAAATGTTAAAGTACAGAGGGAATCTCACAGAACAAGAGGCACAACTGCACAGTCCTAAATTGAAAATATGGGACTACCTCAATAATACGCAAAAATTAAGAAAGACTGCTGTTAAGCAACTGTTTTTGATAACTCCAGAGCACAAAAGCTTTTAGCACAATGGCTCAGGCAACAGAAAGTAGAAAGGGTTGTTGCCAAGATTATCTAAGCAATCCTGTCGTGGTTTGTGATTTATTGATCTTTACTGTTAACAGGTGTGAAATGCAAGTGGCAGCAAGCAGAAGCAATTGTACATAATGTAAAGGAATTCCAGATTTTGTGCAACTTTCACAACGTGTACAGTCAGAGTAACAATTTTACTGTAAATAATTAATATTTGGTTGTATATTTTTTGTGCAACTTTTCTCTTAGTTGATTCAAGTTCTCTTTGAATGCTGTGGTAACCGATTTCGATTTTCTTTCAGAATGTTTTATTCATTTGCAGCTGAAGACAGATTCCTAAAATGAATATGCAATCAGTGATTTGCTAAACCACAACTATCTTGTGCAGTGTAATAAATAACATGTATATTTAAAGGTTACACCGTCATGTGAAAAGTTGGATGATTTGTTTACCATTAGTAGTAGTAAATCTAGACTTACTGATAACTGCACTTGTGCAAATGGCATGGCTTGGAAAACTGTTGTTACATATATTGACTGGACTGTAGAAATAAATGTTAGGCAAACAGTAAACAGAACACATTCAGGAAAGGATCCGTCTATTGTCTGTGAAGATCACTTAACCCCCATGAAACAAGATAACACAACTGACAACTTTGAAATTCTGGATACAGGTATTAAGCAATCTGAGGATTGAGAGTATTTTAAATGTAAATAAAGGAAGTGCACAACAAAAAAAACCTGACAAATTTCTATAAAGCAAAGAGAATACATACTAAACTGGACACAGTTTGTTATGAAGCATACAGTTTACAGGGAATGACATTTTTTTTTAAATCTGGAAACCTTCAGTCGACAGAAAAAGGCATTACTTTTCCAAAAGAGAAGGGAGAAATAATGCAAGGGGCTGAATGATGAAAAGGAAGAAATCAAAATCAAATGTGGAAGGAATGAAGAACATTACTGTAAGAGGAAAAAAAAGACAGACAGACGTTGACAACTTCAAGTTGTGGAAGTACAAAACCAGCTGGATCAGAACTGTATGCTTCCAAAAGTAACAAGCAATTAACATAGCTGGATAAATAAGATTAATGGTGATGAAGATGAGTTGTTTGTAACAACTGATACAGCAGATATTACTGAATAAGTAGTAGAAGATTCTTCAGATCTGGTCAGAAAAGATATTCTTGTAATTACAGATTTAATTATTATTGGAATGGATACTTTAATAAGCAAAGTGTTATGCTTGCATGGAGCAAAAAATACAGCATGTGAGGCAGGCCTTGGAATGCCTTAATGTAAACAAGTACAGATCTGTTTTCATACATGTCGATACAAATTATCTCATCTGCAAGGACTCAACTGTTAGGAAACTTGCAGCCCTCTTAGATAGTATAGCTTATACAGGTGCTTGGACATACTTTTCACAAATCACATAGAAAGAGCCATGTCACCATGAATGAAAAGGTGTGTGTGTGTGTGTGTGTGTGTGTGTGTGTGTGTGTGTGTGTGTGTGTGTGTGTGTGTGTGTGTGTGTGTGTGTGTGTGCGTGTGTGTGTGTGTGCGTGTGTGTGTGTGTGTGCGTGTGTGTGTGTGTGTGTGTGTGTGTGTGTGTGTGTGTGTGTGTGTGTGTGTGTGTGTGTGTGTGTGTGTGCGTGTGTGTGTGTACATAAATACCTACATGAAAAAAATTTCATGATTTAAAAAATGGAAATGTGTAGAGCATCCGTGCTAATTTTAGGCACACATGTTCAGACAGGATGGTGTGTGTGTGCACTTGTCAAAGAGAATTTTTGCCGCAGAAAATCTGCAATATTTAACACAAGGCAGGATTTTTGCCAGGTTGAAATTTTAACAGTTCACAGACAGCAGCATTTGATGCAGCTCTGATGGTTGTCGTGTTAATGCTAGGAGCATTCATATTTTTTTTACTGGAAAATTTGCTACGTTCCCGCAAGATTGATGTTATTTGTGAAACAATGGCTGGAGACCAATTCTGTCAGAGTCTGCAACAGACATTGTATATATAAAAAAAAAAAAAATTTTAACCAGGTGGTGGTGGTGTTATGGGATTAAAGTTATAAGACCTATATTATTACATGTTCACTATTAACACCAATATTATACATTTCTTAACTGTGACAATGAAGACAACCCTGGAACACACAATTGCTGGAGTGTAGACTACCAAAGTCAAGTGCTGATGACCTACATTTCTTGCAAGAAACACAAGGAATAATAGTGCAGGGGGACTTAAATTTACCAGAAACAGACTGGAATAATACTGATTCAACATTAGTAAAGAAATTATTCACAACCTATGTTCAAGAATAATTGCTTTATACGGTTAAAAACATGCTGGGGAACAACATACTAGATATCGTTTGTATTCCAAAAGAAACCAATGTTATTTCATGTCAAGAGTTACCACCATTGAGGTGCAGTGATCATCGGGATATAAAACGTTAATTTGTTGCTAGATAATTCTGCCAAACTGAAATCTACTCAATGCACAGATTAACAGATTATAGTTAAGCACTATGTAAAACTAATTAATTAGAGTGATGCGTTCAGTGAAAAAACTGCAGAAGGAATGTGGAACATTTTAAACAGAAAAATCATTTGAATGCAAAAAAATAAAATTAGCATCATGATCTAGGCATACAATGTCAGGAGGATGCATTTCCATAAGGACAAGACACTTGACTAAGGTGAAACAAAAAAAAGTAAGAAATGGAAAAGAGGTTGAACTACAACTTTGAAAACTGAAATAAACAAAAGCTGAACAAAAATAAGCATAGTGTGAGACAAAAAAAAAAATCAAGAAAAATTTGAAGAAAATTTACATATAGATATCGAGCACAATATGAAACCATTCACAAAATGTACAAGAGTTAAATGCATACAAATTGATAAACTGTGTGCAGATTCTAAAATTCATTCTCAGATTCTACATACATTTACAAAATCTTACGCAAAACAGTTGGGCTCCACAAAGGGGGTAAGAAGTTGTCCTAGCGACATCAAGGTACACTCAAATACTGAAATTAAATTAGATTATACTACAAAAGGACTATGCAAACTAGATTATACTACAAAAGAACTATGCAAACTAGATCCAAACAAAGAACAGGGAGGAGATGGAATTAGTCATAATGACTTGAGCACACTTCAGCAAGAAATTACAGTATCATTATATCTACTATTTACTAGGTTGTGTAACTATGGTGGGGGGGGGGTTCCCCAAGACTGGAGACTTGCACTTATTAAACCTGTCTTTAAGGGAAAGGATAGTAGGACAAACCCAGAGTCATACAGACCCTTAACTCTAGTTTCATGTTGAAGAAAAATAATGGAGAAGGTAATACTGGATAACTTGTCACACTTGCAAAGGTTTGGACTTTAAACTATATATCAGCATGCATATGTTGAAAAATATATCTATTTTTACCTGTAACATGACTTTCTGTAAAAATACAACAGCTATGAATTAAAAATCTATGCAAAATCACATCACAGCATAATTTAACTTCATCACTTGATAGGGTCATTCGCAAAACACTGATCAATAAATTAGAACTAGTTATCAATGTACTCTTGATATGATGGCAGATGCATGGCAATCGTATAACAAATGGACAGATGAAATTCTTGGTTACAGTCAGATGTCCCATAGTGCTCTGTCCTGGGCCCATACTTGTTTATACTGTATTGCTGAGATCTAGTGTTTTCAACTGAAGTGTTCTGCAGTCTCTATGCAGATGACTTGAAATTGGGCAAACTGATTGTGCGTTACAGATGGGGCATATCTGCAAAAGAATGTTATTAAATTCTCTATTTTGGCACAGGAGAATAATATGCTGATAAACACAAAAAATTAAGCATATGAGATCTGGGAGACATAAATTGAAGGTGAATATTTGATACAGAACACAATGAAACTGAAGATTCATTTAAGGACCTGAGTATATGGTTAGATCCAGCTTTGAGTTTTTCTAATCATATCAACCAATTAGTTAAGGATAGTTATAGAACTATAGGTTGTATAAAAAGATTTATACAGTCTAGGAAATCAGAAATGAAGTCATTGTTTGTTAGTTACATTAGAACCAAATTTGAGTAAGAAACAACAATATGGAAACCTTGTAAGAAAACAAGCATAAGTAAACTGGACAGAGTGCAGTAGAAATATACCAAGGGCATCCATGAATGTGAAAATTTAAGTCATTATGAAAAACTAAAATATCTGAACCCATACAGTGTCTCACACAGATACTTAAGATACCTTATTCGGATATATAGGGCATTTAGAGACAACCACCTCTGGGAATATTTGGGGTTATCAAAAATTAGTATAAAATCAGACAACCTATGTAGAAGATTCTATGGAAATGAGAAATTTATCAATTGATTCCCAAAGAACAGCTGATTCATGGAGTAGACTACCAAACTTCATTAAAGCAAGCACTTGTTTAGATATTTTTAACAGCCTGGACACAATGGGAAAAAATGTTTTGCTACATTGACAGGGGAGACTGCCATTAATGCCCATGCCTGAAATATTTGTTTTTATTTATGTATGTATGTAAGCTTCAGCAGCCTACAAGGAAAATGAACAAAGATCTTGTAGAGGTATTAGAAATTTCAGAAATGGTATACAAATCTGTATATTCAGAGAAATGTGAAAAAAATCAAGGAAAAAAATACAAATGAACATTTTTAGGAATACAAATATGCTAAGGTTAGAGGCAGAGGAGGCTCAATTACTAAGCACTAACAGGATAGGAGGCGATGAGATGAAAATGCATAACCAATCTACGGGGAAGTCTCCAGGAATAGATGGAATTTCCTGGGGAAGCTTCAAAGCTAAGAGGGAAGAACGTGAGCAATCTGGAAGGTTTTAACAGTATTTTATAAGGAGAAGTACCAACTACTGGAAGAAAGCTGTGGTGGCTGCAATACCAGAAGATAGTAAAGCTTCATCAGATCCAGCTTCATATAAGCACATTTCTATTCTAAACCATGACTACAAAGTTTTAATGTCTATAATTGCTAAAAGATGGCAAGAGTGATTCCAAAATTGATAGATATTGATCAATGTAGTTTTGAGGAGGGGAGGCAAACATTTGACAAAATTACTAGAATAATGATCCAGAAGGAAGCAAGATATATGAAAATACCACTGCTGTTGAGGGTTCTTGATGCAGAGAAAGCGTCTGACAGATTAAGCTTTGATTTTATGAGTAGGGTAATGTAAGCATTTGCATTCCCCTGATACAATTATACAGTTGATTAGGAGGACTTGTAAGGGATTAGAGGCAAAAATTAAAGTGAGGGAGGTTCCACGCTGATACGTTCTGCTTGAGCAGAGGCACATGGTAGGGGTGTCCTCTTTCCCCATTATTTCCATTATATTTAGAACTACTGGCAAAGAAACATAGGGGACTAAGAAATTCAAGGATATAATTGGCACTGTAATCAAGAAAAGTTGGCTTTAATTTGCAGAGGATATCATTTTATATCTGATAAAACCAGAGAAGGCTATTTCAGTGTTGTGGAACATTCTCAAGACATTCTCAAGTCTTTTCACAATAAAAAATTAATGACGATAAAACAAAGGCAAGAGCTATAAACTATAACCATACAGAAATTGATTAGGGCAATACCCATATTTATGCAGCATGATAAAATAAGTACTAAGTAGTACAGATTAACAAGAATTCTGTCATTGCATCTAAGATTATGTGGTGACAGACCAAACCAAACAATACAAAAACTAAGAAATTTGAAGTCGTTTTATGGTTATGGGTAGTTAAGATACAAGCAGTGAAAATGTTTTTTTTAATCTCTATAGTTTTATACACAGGTCAGGCATATTTATTTTATCAACTAAAAGAGAAGTTGGGGATAGCAATAAAACAGTTGAAGGATTTTATCGGGGGGGGGGGAAGAGAAGAGGGCAACAGTCAAGTGGGATAATTTGATCCCTCCAATAGAACAAGGTGGTTTGGGATTACCTGATTTGGGGGGGGTATTTCAGAGCTACATGGTTCAGGCTCTTCTACATAGCACAAGCAAAAAGCTATAATTCAAAGTGGAAAGGGATGATGATTAAGGAAGAGGGAAGTTCAAGAAATAAGTAGAGACAGAGTCTGGATGCAGATTCTTAAGAATTACCATAACCACACAGAATATTACATTCATAAAGTAAAATAAAGCATTCTAAGTACCAAGCCAACATGCAAATGGAGAGAAGAGATTCTTCCAATAGGGATGACTGGAAAAAAGGGTTCAGAGAACAGGCAAGAGGGGCTGGAATTTACTGGTGAAAAAAATGCAAAGGATCCAAGGTATTTGGAGCAAATAATAAGAGGGGGAAAGGTAACAGAATGGGAAGAGGCCAAGAACTCATATGGACTGCAGGCTGTAGAGTGCTTCCTTATCAAGGATTGATAGAGTACAGGCAAAGAAAAAGGAATAGGGAATACTACGTGAAAGACCTACAATGGTAGAATTTTTAGAAGAACCTAGAACAGAAGCAACTGTTAAAAAAGGAATCATTAGTAGGGCATAACTATGGGAATCACAAGTAGTTGGAAGAGAGACTGGATAAACAATTCCCAAAGAAAAGTACATTTTTGTACCTACCATAAATGTAGATGTTCGAGTGCTAATACAGCTGCAGTCATAACAGATGGGTTTTCCTGCCGTCAGGTGGGTCCTCGACTCGGCCGAATTCCAAAGTCTAGGTCCGGCGTCGGATGTCGTCGCTTCTTCCCTGACGTCAGTGCGACAGGGGTATAAAGGAACCAGCAGACGCCATTTTCTTCAGTTTTTCTTGCCCCAGATGTCAGGTGCCCCCAGAAGGAAGGCAAAACATAAGTTTATGTAATAATGCAATGCAATATAATCAAAAAACAGAAGTTGCAAGCAAATACACCATAAAAGAATACCCCAATGAGGTTGTATGAGGAGGTGATAGCCATTAGACCTGTCCCAAGAGGGGAAGGAGGGAGGGAAACCTGGACTGCAGCTGTATTAGCACTCAAACATCTACATTTATGGTAGGTACAAAACTGTACTATGTTCATCGTGCATACAGCTGCAGTCATAACAGATGGGTAGAATCCCAAAGCTAAAAAAGGGGTGGTAGGCACTAAGTGGAACTTGGAGGAGCCAGGATGCCCTGCAAGACTGCAGTGGCAAAGCCCGCTCTAGATTTGGAGTATAATGGTAGGTGATAGTGCTTGGAGAAAGTATGTACAGAACTCCAAGTGGCTGCTTCCAAAATATCTTTGGTAGGAACCCCCCTGAGGAAAGCTGCAGAGGTAGCTGTGGCCCTTGTGGAGTGAGATCTGATGCCTGTAGGTACAGTTTTACCATGAAAAGAGTAACAAAAGCGTATGCAGTGGGCTATCCATTTTGAGATTGCCTGTTTGGAAATAGGCTTCCCTTGAGCACCTGTAGCATAGGACACAAAGAGTTGCTCTGATTTTCTGAAAGGCTTTGTTCTGTCCAAATAATAACGGAGCTGTCTGTGAATGTCCAAGGAATGTAGTAGTCTCTCCCCTTTGTTTTGTGGATTAGGGTAAAAGGTAGGTAAGTGGATAGCCTGATTCAAGGCTACCCTGGATACTACCTTTGGCATAAAGGAATGATTGGTTCGTAAGGAAACTCTGTCCTGATGGAAAATGATGAAAGGCTGCACAGCCATGAGGGCTTGTAGTTCCAAAACCCTGCGTGCTGAGGTGATAGCCAGAAGGAAGGCTGTTTTCCATGACAAATATTGCAGTTCTGTTGAAGCAGCTGGCTCAAAAGGAGGCAGGGTCAGTTTTTCTAGAATGAAATTGAGGTCCCAAGCAGGTACTGGTTGCTTCCTTGGGGGCTTTATATTCTTAGTCCCTCTGATGAACTGCCTTAAGAGAGGGTGAGAGAATAAAGGAGGATCAGTGTTGTACTCTGCAGAAATGGCTGAGGCATGGATTTTGATGGAGGAGAATGAAAGTCCATTGCTTAGCATCTCAGCTAGGTACTGTAAAATTTGAGGTAAATTTAGTATTCCAGGATTCTGACCCTTTTTCTGATTCCAGGCACAAAACCATTTCCATTTTGCGGAGTAGGCTTTTCTAGTAGAAGGCCTTCTGGCCTCCAAAATGACATCCTGCACCTCCTTGGAGAGTAGGGTCTGTTGTGAACTTAAGGAATCCTCCATGCGGCTAGATTGAGTGTTTTCAGCTGACTGTGAAGAGTTTTGAAGTTGTGCTGAGTCAGTAGAAGAAGCATTAGAGGCAGGATCCATGGTGGGGAATGCGTCAGGCTCCTCAGGAGTGGGTACCAGTGTTGTCTTGGCCAGTCTGGAGCAATGAGAATCATCTTTGGTCTGTCTGCTCTGGCTTTTAATAGAACTTTGGGCAGCAGAGGAAGAGGTGGAAAGGCATAAACTGTCATTGTTGTCCAACTGAAAGAGAGTGCATCCACTTTCCAGGCCTGTGGATGAAAGGTCCTTGAGCAGAATTTTGTCAATTGGTAATTTCTGTGGGAGGCAAAGAGATCTATGTCTGGCCTTCCCCATGCTTGAATTATCCTTGTAAAAACTTGAGGATGCAACTTCCATTCGTGTGGATCTGTCATATTCCTGCTCAGGTTGTCTGCCAGCGTGTTTTCCTTGCCTGGCAGGAACTGTGCTAAGTTGGATTTGTAATTCCAGAGCCATGTTCCAAAGAGACATGGTTAGCCTGCATAGGGGATATGAATGGGTTCCTCTCTGTTTGTTTATGTACCACATCACTGTTGTGTTGTCTGTCCTTATCAATAGCTGGCCTGGATGCAGTAGGTCTTTGAAAGCCATAACAGCATTTATTACTGCTAGCATTTCCTTTTGATTGATGTGTAGGTGCTTTTCTTTTTGTGACCATTTGCCCTGAATGCACTGATCTGTCATGTGCGCCCCCCAGGAGTAGTCAGAGGCATCTGATCCTTGAGACTGCCCCTCTACCCCTCGGGCGCCTGTATCTACCTCTTTGAGGTCTGTCCGTGGCTGGAAAGGACCAATTTTTTTGAAGGCCAATTTCTACTGAAACGTGGAGGTTGTACCTGTAGGAAATCTTTCACTGTTTGCATTGATTTTGCCTTTTCCTCCATTTTCTTTAATACCTCCTCAGCTTGAACACCAAACAATACATCTTTTTGAAGAGGTGCATCTAGTAATTTTGCTTTGACATGATCTGGTAAGGTTTGCTCTTTGAGCCAAGCATGTCTATGTATGACTGATCCTGTAACAGCAGCTCTACATGAGGCCTCTAAAGCATCAAAACCACATTGCAAGGTATGTTTACCCACTTGCTCTGCACTATGCAACAAATCCAGCAACTCCTTCAAGTCTGGTTGATCAGGTTGTGACATTTTGCTTTTCAACTGAGATAACAAAAACTGTTGATACTTTAACATATGGAACTGACAGTTTAATGCCCTCATGGTTAAGGTGGCCGAGGTGTATACCTTTTCCCCCCACCTTTCTAAAGCTCTACAATCTCTCTCTGAAGGTAATGGATTTTTGGCAGTGGAGGCCTTAATTCCCTTGGGACCCTGTGAAATAGTTTCTGGGTCAGCCGCATGGCTTTTGTATAGGAATTGGTGTGAATCAGGAACCTGGTAATACCAGTCAGGCTTGACTGGAACTGGAGGTAAAGAATTTGGGTTAAGGCTGGCCTCTGAATACACATCATCTAGTATGTCTAAGACAGGAGGTATAGCCAGAGGCCTGTGCTGAGGGAGCAAGAGGAAATCCCTGAGCCTTTTCTTGGAGTCTGAATACTCTTGGCCTTCCCAGTGGAAGTGTTCCCTCAAGGTATGCAAGGTTTCCCCAAAAGAGTAATCCTCAGGGAGGGGGGGGGGGGGGAGACAAAGGGAATGGACTTCTCTGCATCAGAATCTTCAAAAGGGGAGTATGAATGTTCCTGATCCTCAGAATGTTCTGAAGTAATGGAGGCCTGGTCTGAGGAAGGGTATTCTTCCTCCACTCTGGACCTGTTGTCCGAGGGGGGTTGAGAACCCCTGATAAGAGTGATCAAATCCTCAGCCATTTTGAGCATCTGCTTTTTAGGCATGGGGCCTTGAGAGGGGCCCTGTGGAGCTTGTCTTTTAGTATGCATGGCTGCTTTAGATTTAGTGAAGGCCTTAATGGAAAAAGAAGGCGGCCTGAAGACACCTTGAGAGGTGGCAGGCCTGTCTAAACTCAGAGTTTCCCCGCCAAGAGTGGCTTCGGTATCTGTAGTCGGGGTGTGGGCCTTAGAGCCTGCAACCTCGGGCACAGAAGACACCGCTAATGAAGTGTCATCGGTAGTCAGGGGCTGCGTAGGTGCCTCGCTGAGAACCGGAGCACCTGTAGTCGGTTTTAGCGTGGTTTCGGTAGAAGTCGCGGACCTTGTATGTCGGTCCTTATCTTTGCGTCTTTTACTCAAAACTGGAGTCGGAGTATCCGACGACATAATGTAATTAAACCTTTTGCCAAAATAGTGTTGGGCGAACTATGCCCGACGCTTAATAGTGTGTCTGTTGAATGTAGCACAAAAACGACAGGCCGAGACATCGTGGTCTGGGCCTAAGCAAGGAATGCAGAGGGAATGGAAATCCTTATGCGGCATTTGCTTCCCACATGAAATGCAATTATTAACTTTGTCTGACATTGGTCTGAGGCAAGAAAAGTTTCCCCAACGGGGTACTTAGCTTTCAAGAAGTCTTCGGTTGCAAAATATTCGTAATCTCAGGAGCTGGCCGACCGGCACTTGCGAACTGCTTCTGCTTCGGGCACCGCGCGGCAAGAAAGACTGAAGAAAATGGTGTCGGCTGGTTCCTTTATACCCCTGTCGCACTGACGTCAGGGAAGAAGCGACGACATCCGACGCCGGACCTAGACTTTGGAATTCGGCCGACCGAGGACCCGCCTAACGACAGGAAAACCCATCTGTTATGACTGCAGCTGTATGCACGATGAACATCAATGGAAGGATATATGTATGGCTTTCCAAACATGCAGTAAAGTCTAGAAGATTTAAGTTCTTTGCTTGAAGTGTTTGTATACATATTCTATACCCCAAGCAGACTGCAAAGAAATTTTCCTCAGGTAGATTGCAGATGTTGGAGGTGTGATGGGAAGAATTTTGTAATTGGGAACATGTTTCTGTGACTGGAATGAGCTGGCAGACTTTAAAGCTTCCTTGCAGACTATTCCATACTGGGTGTGCAAATTGGTGCAACAAAGAAATGATTTTTGAGCTGCGATACAGAATCAGAATTGCCTAGACATAAGGCTTTATTGAGCTTAATTCTGATGGTTGCCAAAAAAGCAATTATTAGAAAATGGAAATCAAAGTTTAAACGAACTGTACTAGAAGTAGTGAACATAGTAACAGAGATAAAAGAACTGGAAGTGGAATCTTTAGAAAATGGTAGGAGCAGATTGCATAGAAAAATGGAAATTGTGGCAACAATACACACAGAATAAAGACACGAATTGAATAAGCTATGTAATGTTTGACTGACGATGACTGTATATATTATAATTGATGTATAATGTTTGCAACTGAAAATATGTCAATGTTTCATTTACGTAAATGTATGGTCACCTATATCATAAGTGATAATTCAATAAAGATGTTTCTGGTTTAAACAAGCCTCCATTTTAGACAGTTTCAGGTTTACTGTCTAAAGAGTCAGAGTCTTGGACTATGGAATCATCAGGTGAAAACACCTTCTCAGTCCACATCAAAAAGTATATGAAAAAAATGCATCATTTGAAGTGGAGGAAACACAATCTCTCCTTTATCAGAATGATTAACTTTGTTTCTTTCCTAGGAACATTCCTGGAGGAAGACAGAGAATGGAAAGGTACATCATCCCAAGTAAGAGGCCTTTCCTTGGCCACCTCAAGAAGACCCTCACAGAGAGGGTCTCATGCATCTTAAATAGATGGGTCTCCCATATCCACATCGGGTACAGAAACAGCCAAAGAGAATATGTCTGACCCCCAGTCCATAGTAGCCAGCTAAGAGACACCAGATGGATTTGAAGAAACAAGTGGCTTGAGGAACCAGGTGCCATCACTACAGACTCACCTACCAACTGATGGAGACAGACTAAGCCCATGCTAAACAGAAGAACAGCATGACTGGGATAAGCATCCATGCTGTAAGCAAACTAAGAGGCCAGAGTGCCAGTAAGCTATGCTGAAAGGGTCGTCCGAAGGTAAGTTTTCACTTAGTGCCCAAAAACAGAACACGCCCCTTCATAAATAATCCCAGTTCCAAAACAAAGTTACACAACCAGCATACAATAAATCCTTGTCGAAAGTGGAGATATTTTTCACAAAGATGTGCTCAAAAGTGTTCACCCACTACACCATCAAAACATACTTAATCACCAAATTAAGTTAAAAAATCATTTAAATAAGCCCCAAAACCTAGGTAGTTAAGTTATACCCAGAAAGTACTTCTAGAGCTTCAGCTGCGGTATTCAAAGAATGTCTACTGGCATTACTAAAAGCCCAGTAATCTTAAAGTGACAGAATGCAATTCTGACAGAAGAGGGGTAAACATATACAAACATTCATAACCCATAAAAAATTGGAATGGTTCCCAAAATGGGTGCAATTTGTCCAACAGAAAGCCTTTAGGAAGGCTGACTTCTCTTCCTGAGAAGCCTCAGAGCTCCATCTGCATGAGACAGCAAGAAAGTACTGAAGATTTTTAGTCATTCTAGCTGTTTATAGCACCCTTCAAAATAAAGCTAGCCTATAAGCAGCCAGACTGACAGTGTAGGAGAGAATGAAAGGTTATGGAAGCTGGCAGGATACAATCCATAGGCAAACATGAAAATGATGAACAATAGTGAACAGGGCAAGATACAAACAATAATCTCTTGTGTGTGACATCATATTGACAATGCCAAAAGCATTAAATACAATTAATTCCATGCTTGGCATAGCAATGAAAGGTTTTAGATCAATTAGTTGGCCATTTCCTACCTATTCAGAAGAATGGCAGAAAGGAAGCTGAAGAATGATACTGTAATGGCCTGAAATACCGTAAATATGACAGTGCTGGGAATATGGAGTTAGTCACAAGACGGAAAGAAAAAAGGAGGAAATCAGATTTTTTCTAGTAATATGAAAAATATTGGTTGAATGTGCAAAATAAAGTCATGACGGGAGGCATATTACTACTAATTTCACAGCTTTCATGTTCACATCTGTGTACACATGTAGACATTAAATTCCTGAAGTGGTTTACGGACATATCACATTTAAAACCTTGAATAAATAGTCATGTTTACAGTGCCTACAAAACATTCGATTGTGTAGAAGAATAGATACATTTGCAAAATAAAGGAATTTGTTCACTCGTTACAATTTAAGGAATGTAAGGGGCATTTTAAAATAAATGTCAGTATGCAAATTAACTGGCTTATATACAAGTTAACAACAATCTCAGAAATGTAATACATTCCTAAAACGTGCGATCACAATGGTTCAACACATGCAAAAGGCAATGTAATGACAACAGAAACTGAAAGACAACCAATTTAAACTGACAGTAAGTGGCTGTGACATAAAGTTTCACAAATTGCTTCTCAAGATAACTGTTCTGATCTTACAGTCAATGCATGAAAGGCCATTTAACTCCATGGAGGTGAGGGGACTATAATTACATTTTCCAGCCAAATAGGCTCAGTAAATTCCCAGCTCTGAAAGAAAGATTTGAACAGTCAGGGGAAGAGGGATGGGCACAGGTAAATGGTTCAATAAAATAAACAGAAGACTAATGAAATCTGTGGGGAGTTGTCTATTAAAAGAAAATGTTTTCAAAATTAAAAAGAAAATGTTACAGAACAGTGATTCAAGAAAAGAAAGTGACCTGGACACAGACAAAAGAAGAAGAAAAGAATCTCAGATTGTGGAAGAGAACTTATAAACTTAAAAGCAATAATGAGATATTGGATCATACACAAAAAAGACTAGGGTAGTGGTCAACTGATCAGCCAAAAGTATGCAGATGGTACAAGAATGAATGGAGGGTTCAAAGGCATGTCAAGAGAAAGGGATTGTCTATTGAATGTTATCACTGGAAAAAGGGTAGTCGGTCAGCAAGGATCTCTGCCAGTTAACCATTTCAAAACATTCCCATTAAGAGCAAGATTAGTACAAAATGCCTTGCTTCAATAAATAAAATAACCATGCATACAGATGGCACATTTGTAATGTGCTGTTAAGGAATGCAAATGCAGAACTTGAAGGCTCTTCAAGTTTTGGCTTCAGTACAGGATATGGCTTGAGATAATTTAGAGGAGAATAATTAAATACACTCAGTGGTGTTTAAAATAAGTGGGACACTGGAGTGATATAAAAAGTCACATGCCAAAAATCTGAAAACACTAGTTTAACCAGCTATTCAGATGAGCTGATATAACTGCAAAAATCAGAAGATGAATTTAAAAAACACTGGTTGAATTTGAGGCTTCTTAAGAAGAAATGTCTCAAAAAATATTACAGAAGTCAGGGCATGCAGAGAATGCCTGAGATTTTCTGGTATACCAGAGTAACTAGAAAGAGCACAGACTACATTAACTGTAAGCAAGTACAAATAAGCAACAGAACTGGGGACCTGCAGAAAGATTAAGTGCAAGGCACATCATGTGCATGCTCGAAAATCAGACCACGAAAACACAGCCAAGACATGCATTAATAAAGCTATAAATTATACAAGCAGAAGCTGCTGCTCCTGACAAAAATGTGGAAGTAGAAGTACTAGACGGAGGCCACCATTCTGTTGAAGAAAATGATTATTTATTGCACACAAGCAAAAAGAGAAGCAGGTTTATTCCTGTAATCAGGGGATGTCAACAGGCAGCAGAAAATTCAAGTTGCCATACCCAGCTGCCTTCAGAACACTTTCCTGGAGGATCAAAAACATTCTAGATGCAGAACAAACTAATAAAGAAAAAGTTTAGCCAGCAAACAGTGAGACAAGCAGGCAATAGTCTCTGCTCTGCAATCTTCTGACAATAACAAAAGAGTAGACAGATTTTTGCCAGTGAAAGGAAAACTGAGTAACAGAAAAATAATCAGGACTACCCTGGACTTAAACCAGAGACCACTGATGGGAGCTCAGAATGTTAGGAAAAAGGGAAGCAATGATGTGAATTTAGTAAATTGATGGGAGATGACTGTAAAGCATCAATCCCATTAGATGTTGTTTAGACATGTAAACTGGTTTTGCAAGAAGTGGTTGAAAAATACTTTTTTCAGTTTGTTAAACTGGCAAGGGAAGTCTAAAGCAAGTACTTTTGTCACCAGTATTCAAAATGATGCCGAATTAATAGTAAAAAACAGCTTTTATTCTGAATTGTTTACAATATGAGGTTGTAAACTGCATGCTATATTGTAAAGTAGTTCTGTGCAGTCAGAGCTATTTTAAATGTGAAATGGGGAGAATGTTATCAGTTACTGTTGAATGTGCTAGTGATAAACTAAAAATAATTTTATAATGTGTTCAGGCTTTATGTTGTAAGATAATGTCTGGGAAGAAGAAAGTTAACAATGTTGCGATGTTCGGCTGATGGGAAAGTAAACGTGTACCGATATTGTATGTAGAATTAAAAGAATTTCACGTTTTATAGACGTAGATGTGTAGGCTGAAGTCTTTACTTTAAGATACAATTTGTTTATGCAAAGAAGCTTGAAAACCAACAGAAAATTTATCTATTGGTTTATTTTTCCATCGACACCAGTTTCTTTAAGCTAGGGATAAGGAGCAAACAAGTGCAAGTGATTACCCATCAGAGGTCTATCCAGTGTGTTCAGAATAAAACCTACAAGAGTTCATTCTTGAATATGCAAAGCTACGCTTCTTTCCATAAGCAAATAATTTTATAGTGGGAGACCTAGCCTGAAGGTGCAAGTAACTTATTATGACAGGTATGAACAGTGTTCTGAGTGAAATCAACAACAGTACAGCATAATTAACATTCAGACAGAAAACAAGAAGCAGCATAGTGAAAATAAAAACCCAATACTGCTAGAAATTCATACAAGTAGGTGCCTCCCCAGCAGCCTCAGTAATTTAAATACATTCTGCACTGTTGTATTTAAATGCACTACAGAGGAGCCAATTAATTTTTAACACCTTCTTTGAACTATCATTTATGACATTGGTACACACATTTATTAAAAAAAAAAAAAAGAAAAATCCAAACTGTATTAACATATTCCCAATTGCAAACACTATACATCACACATTTTTTGATTAATCGTAAACTAATCAATTCTTACCTTCCCTTAAACCTCATTCCTCTTCCAAAACATAACTTTCTTTTTCTTCTTCTTTCGGCTTTTTCCCAGTTAGAGGTCGCCACAGCGGATCACCTGTCCACTCATGATTGGCAGTGGAATTTTACAGTGTCGAGTTGCCAGCCCAGCGCCCAACCTTACACAGAAGGCACACACACACACACACCTAGGGCCAATTTAAAGTGTCCAATCCACCTACTGCATGTCTTTGGGATGTGGGAGGAAACCGGAGCACCCAGAGGAAACCCACGCGACAGGGAGGGCATGCAGACTCCACACAGAAGGCACCCCAGCAGAGGATCAAACCGGAGAACCTCTTGCTGTGAGGCGACAATGCTAACCACTGCACCACCGTGGCCGCCCCTCCAAAACATAATTTGCATGTCTTTTTTCCCCATAATTTCCATTTTTCTAACATTTAATTTGCTCTTACCCCTTCCTAAAAATCGCATTTCTAGTTCTTTTATCTCTATTGAAATACACAACACTGCAAATAGTTTGTTTAGACAGATTTCATTTTGTTTAGGCAATTCAGATCCTGTGTACCACATCAAAAATCATTTCCTTAGTTGCAGCCATTTGTTCATCCAATACTTCTGGCAGAGTAAAGAATTTTTAAAGTCTGCCAACTCATACAGTTACAAAACATACATTCCCAGCTACCTCTATCTTCCCCATCATATTTCCAACATTTGCCATCAACCTAAGGAAAAATTCTTTGGAGTCGGCTTGGGGTAGAAACATACTTGTGCAAGCATGTCCCAGCAAAAATCCTAAATCTTCTAGAATTTGTCACATAACCACCTCTGAACGTATTAGGGCAATATTTTATATGCCCTAGTAATAACCCCCTTTGTAATAACAGCTTCTCTTTCAGATTCAGCCTTCTCTTTGCCTATACTCTGATATCAATCCTGACAAGGCAGTCTCCATCCGGCAGTCCACCTGTCTTCTTGGCCTCTTCCCATTCTATTACCTGCACGCCTCTCTAGTTACCCGATCCCAATACCTTGGTTTCTTTGCCAGTTTTCTCCAGTAAATTCCAACTCCCTATTGCTTGGCCTCTGTACCCCTAAATGCAGTCATCCCTACTGGAAAAATCTCTTCTCCATTCTCATGCTGGCTTTGTTCTTAGAATATCTTGTATATAATATTCATAGATTTGTACTAGGCCAATGGCCCTGGAGCCTTTACAAGCCTAGCCCATAGGATTACCCTGGCATCGTACCACCCGACCTTAGTTCCTAGTGCCTATGTCGAGCAGAGCCACTGGAGTTATCCCCTGGGTGAATTTTCTATTTTCCATCCACTATCAAGATTACTCTTGAAGACGGCCAGTGAGGTGCTCAGCTTGACATGTATGGGAAGTTTATTCCATAGCATGGGCAGTCTCTGGGTTATGAACCTGTCCCTCCAGCATGTTCTGTTGATTGTGGTAATGAGGTCGAGGTCTATGGAGTATGTGGTGTGAAGGGATTGGGATTTCTTTAGATGTAGCACTTCTAACAGAGCTGGGTCAGACATGGCTTTGTAAGTCAAGCAGATATCGCCTCCAAGTAGGCAATATCAGATAGAAAATAGTTGGAGTTTTCTTAGTCTGTCCATATAGGACAAGTGTTTAAGGCTTAGGATCCTCTGTGAGGTACTTTTGCGGCCTCTCCAGTTGTTGCAGGTGTCTAGTGAGGTACATACCAAATGGGGCATTGTACTCAATGACTGGCCTAATGAGGGAAGAATAGAGGGAGACAATGACCTCTTTCTTCCTGGATGCAAAACCCTTAGTAACGAGATATGCCACATACGACTTTCTGACCACAGTGGAAATGTGGTGGTCAAAGAGAGGTTGCCATCAACCTGTGTTCCCAGATCTCTTATAACACCTTCTGTGTTCAGTGGACTACCATCAATGTGGTAATTCAAGGGAACCGGGTTTTTCCCAAGGGGGGGGTGACACTTTTTTTTTTTCAATGAGCTTAAGTCCATGGTTTTGACACCAGTCGGTCTCATTGAGGCCTTTCTGTAGGATGTCAACATCACTTGGGCAGTTAATAGCTCCTAACTTGCAATCGTCTGTGAATTTTGTCAGCCAGAGTCCCTTCATGTTGGCCTGGACTTCAGAGAAGTTGATACCAAATAGGAGAGGACCCAGGACCGAACCCTGTGGGACTCCACTCGTGACTGGTCGGCAGTCTGACTTGGAGTCAACTACTTTCACACTGTGGGTTCTATCGGTGAGACAGTTTGCAACCCACCTAGTGATACAGGAGTTGATATCTAGCTTAGAGAGTTTTTCTATGATTCCTGAGTGGGGAATGGAATCAAAGGCCTCAGCCAGATCAAGGTAGGCTGTATGAACCACCTTGCCTTCATCCACAGCTCTGGTCACTGACTCAAAGAAGTCGACCAAGTTGAGCAAGCATGGTCTACCCTTCACAAAACCAAATTGCGTAGGATCCAGAGCTTGGAGATTCCCTATATCCTTGTTTATTAGGTCCATGATGATGCATTCCATAGCTTTGCATATCAGACTTGTCAGGCTAATGGGGCAATAATTCCCAGGGCCTGTAGTCGCTCCTCCTTTGTGGAGAGGGATGACTGTAGCACTGCGCCATTCGGCAAGGACAAAGCCTGAGGTGAGGCTGTGATTGAACAGGGCACACAGGTGAGGTGCCAGTTCACTCTGTAGTTCATGTAGAACACAGCCAGGGATATTGTCAGGTCCCACAGAAGCTGTATTATTGGCCTTGGACAGTGCTGTTTTAACATGTGCAGCAGTAATATTGGGTTGCCTAGCAATCTACTGGTATTGTGATTGGTCCTTTGGGGGGAGTAAAGTTAGCAATTAATCTGTCGGCCAGTATATTGGCAATATCTGTTGGCTATGTATAGGAGGTAGCACTGTGCAGTAGCCCAGAGCAAATTTGGGTATTGCCATGTAGATTCTTTACATAACTATAGAGGGCCTTGTGGCTGTCTTTACTATCGGCTGCAATTCTGTTTTCATAGCTAGCTTTACAGGATTTCATGAGGGATCTCAACCTTTTGTTGAAGCAGACGAGGGAGTTTTTCCAGTCTTGGAACTTCACCTTATTCCGCATCAGTTTCCTCCTTCTGTTGTGGGGTCTGTTTATGGCAGAGGACCACCAGATTAGCTTTTCTTGCTTCTACTGAGTATGGCGAGATCCATGCATTTGTGTACGTGTTTGTACAGTGCATTGGTGTATGATTTGGCAGTCATGCAACTATTCTCCATTTGGATGGGTGCCGGGAAGTTGGCCCCCTCTGTTTTTAAAAGCCCAAAGTTAGCTTTGGAGAACGTTTTCATGGTGGTTACCTTTGTGGGGGTGGGGGGTGGGAGGGTTGTAGATTTCCAAGATGATTAGTTTGTGGTCGGATCTAACCAGGGAGGAGTGGACTACTGGTGTAGAGCAACGGTCGCCCATGTTAATAAGGACCAGGTCAAGGATGTTGCTACCTCTACTGGGGGTAAGAATGAGCTGGTCCACGGCATTGGAATTAATGAATTCCAGAAAGCGTTGGGCAAGTGTATTGGTACACGAGTAGTTTTCCCAGTTAATGGAGTGGTAGTTGAAGTTGCCCAGTATGAGAGTTAGGTTGGACCCTAATATTCTCCAGGGTGCTTAGGAACGTGGAGTGTGAGTCTTGGGACATGGTTGGGGACCTATAGCAGGCTACGACCTGAATTACTGTCTTTCCCAATGTTACCCAATTCTGCATAGCTAATGCTATTCTTCCTTCAGGATTTGCGTCTAAAATTCCTCTGTCTTGATTTCCCGAATCCCCTGCCCTTCACCATCTTCCCTTTCCACTTAATTATAACATTCGACTTATGTTAAGTATATCAGCCTCAATTGTGCTGCTCTAAAATGTATCTCTTCAACTCGGGTAACTGTAAACCACCTGCTCTGCTGGAAATGTCAACTTATCTATCTTGACCCTTGCCCTATCCCTCCCCCAAGATAAAATCTTTCAACTCTATTAATGTCCACAACTATTCCTCATGTTGATAAAAAAAAAAAAAAAAAAAAAAAGCCTGACCTGAATAGATTCATAGGCAGTTACTAGGCTAACTGCCCTCCTTGACCATTTAAGCCTAGTCAATTTCCTTTTGAAGAGCATCAAATCCTGCACATTGCATCTGCAAGGTAAAAACTTTAATCATTATGCCAGCCTTCCCCATACCACAGGTATATAAAGGTAAAGGGACTAAAACATTTTCACTGCTTGTATCTTGCTGTGCACATCAAAAAACAATATCTTCCAGGTTCTCAGTTTATGTATTTTTTGTTTAGTCTGGTCTCGCATATCCTTAGCTGCCATAACAGAATCCCTTTTACTCCATACTCCTAAATACTTCATTTTATCATGTCTCTATAAATAATGGGTAGTGCTGAACCAATTCATGTGTGCAGTACACAGTTTACAGCTATAGCCAGCTATAGCCTCTGTTTTATCTTTAATAATGTTATATCCCGAAAAGATTTGAAACTGCATCAAAACGTTCAACACTTGAGATGTCCTTTTCCTTGTTTTACCAGGTACAAAACAACATTGCCTGCAAAAAAAAAAAATCCAACTTTTCTTGATTACCTTATCAATTGTATCCTTGAATTTCTGAGTCCCTTATTTTCTTTGTTGTTTCAATTAGACTGGCAAACGGGAAAGAGGGCACCCCTGCTTGGTTCCTCCGTTCAGGCACAGCTCAGAGAGGAACCCTCCCACATTGATTTTTGCCTCCAATCCCTTCTTAATGAACCTTACTATTGTATCAGGGAATGTAAATGCTTCCCTTGCCCTACACATAAAACTCCAACTTATTCTGTCAAATGCTTTCTCTGCATAAAGACCCACCGACAACAGTGGTTGGTATTCTTTCCTTCTACTTCCCCCATATTACCATTGTTCTATTAATATTGTCAAATATTTGCTTCCCCCCCACAAAAACATAATCCATATCTATCAACTTAAGGAACACCTTTGGCATTCTTTTAGCCGCTATGGACAAACACTTTGTATTCATAGCTTAAAATTCAAATGAACCTATGTGAAGCTGGGTGGGTCTGATGGGTCTATACCATTGTTAAGTATTACAGCCGCCACAGCTTTCTTCCAGGATGCTGGTACTTCCTCCTCTTTTAAAACACTGCTCCACAAAAACTTCCAGATCTTAATCACTTTCTCCCACCCACCCCACCTCACCCCAGCTTCTACACTTCCACAATAATACCATCTATTCCTGTAAACTTTCATGCAGAATGATTATACATCAGCCTTTATCTCATCTCCTAAAGCAAAAAAGAGACACCAAAAATGTTCAAAATACAAAAAGAAACAATAATGAAGATAACTATGACACAGGAACCACACTAACATCACGGAAAATACTGGTAACCAAATTTTATTCTGGTACCTCGTCTGAAGGTGAAAGGCTGAGGTACCAGAATAAAGTTTGGTTACCAGTATTTTCCGTGAAGTCAGTGTGGTTCCTGTGTTGTGGTGAACTTCATTATCGTGTTTCTTTTTATCTCATCTCTCCTCTACCTATCTTAATTGAGCCTCATCTGCCTCTAATCTTGGCATACTTAGGTCTTCCATAAATATTTCCATTTTTGATCTTTCTTGATTTCCACATTTATATGTTTTATACAAATTTTCATAGCGTTAATGAAATCACTAATATCTCTAAGATCTCAGACTATTTTTCTTGCAAGAAGCTACCCAAGTTAGGCAATACCCATTTCTACTTTCCACTGCCTAAGTCGTCATTCTAAAAGTTTTTGTGCTTTGAAATTACTATCAAAAAACAGTTGCTTAAGATCGATCTTTCTAAATGTATTCACATTATCCAGGTACTCTCTTATTTTCTCTTTAGCTCTCTGCAGTTGCATCTCTTGTTCTGCAAGACTCCCCTTATTCTGCAATACTTGAACCTTTGTCAGCCTCTCTTAATTACTTCTTAACCACATCTTTCTCTTTTATTTCTACCTTATTTTAAGCTCCATTTTATCCCACTCACTAACTTCTGAAGAAATGTCTATACTCCCTAATAATTATCAAATAATTTCGACTACCCATTCCTTAAGTTCCTCTCTTTTTAACAGCTAGTTGGGGAAGTGGCAGTGTCACATTTTTATTTCATTACACTAGCATCTTTATCTTGGTTGTTACCAGCACATGATCAATAGTTATTGGATACGTGTCAAAGCTTTCAATTAAATGCACGTGTTCCTGTGAAATATGGGGAATAATATGCAAATTCTCGGAGCTCCTATTACTAAATTCACATCTTCCATGTCAAAAATTTTCAAAAAAATGTTTAAAAAAATTTCTTCAGAAATGCATCCTCAGTATATTTCCCCTTCTAGGTCACCAATCTACATCACTGTTGCAGATCAAGTTACAGTTCCCACCTTTAAGTAATATTTCCAAGCTGAAAGCGGATGTCTCCCAAACGTTTCTCAAGATCCATAACAGCAGTTTAAAATGGAAAACAAATGCATGCCAGCATAATCCTCATCCCTTTCCAGTAGCCCCTTACAACCACAAATCTAACATTATCATCTTTTTATTTTCATCCATCACTATTTGAGCTCCTCTAACAATTAGTATAAAATACTGCCCCTTTTTCCTTTGTCCCTGACAATGTGATGAAAATCCATCCTGAAATCCTCTATTATAGAAGGTAACTAGGCTAGTGGCCCTGAGGAACTTACAAGCCTAGCCAAGAGTTTAACCCCAAAAAAGAAACCTCAGTCAGCACCTGTCGCCCCCGTCAGTGATGGGCAAAGGTGGAACCCCTGGGACAAATTTATGGTTTCCCATCCACTCATCAAGGTTGTGCTTGAAGGAGGTCAGCGAGGTACTCTGACTTGTATGGGAAGCCTATTCCAGAAACTGGGCAGCCTCTGGGAGACAAATCTGTCTCTCCAGCAAGTTTTGTTGATGTTGCACATTAGATTTAGGCCTTTCGAGCAGGTAATGCGTGAGGAGTTAGACTTATGGAAAGGGAGCATCTCTAGTAGGGCATGGTCCAATATTGGCTTGTAGGAGAGACACAGATCACCTCTGAGCAATCTATAAGATACAGAGTAGAGTGACAGTGGTTTGAGCCTGTCCGCATAGGGCAGGTGCTGAAGGCTATGGATTCTCTTTATGGAGGTATTTGTGCGGCCTTTCCAGTTGGTGCAGGTGTTTGGAGAGTTATATACCAAACAGTGGTTTATACTTATTTATAGGCCATATGAGGGAGGAGTACAGAGAAGTAATAACCTCCTTTATCTGGATGCAATCCCTTTACTTAAGAGATGAACCAAGTAAGAGGCTTTTGTGTGAGATTGTTGTCAACCTGAGTACCCAGGTCTCTCACCACAGGTTGAGTACTACGGGGGTTGCCATTGAATCAGTAAAGGCCTTGTTTTTGGATGTAAAAATGAGACACTGGTGCTTTCTTATCTTATAAGAAAAAAATAGGTAGTGGATATGACATTGAAGTTAGAAAAGAATACTTCCATGGGATAAAATGAATGGGATTTAAAAACATGGTAGAAACAAGAGTCAGATGGAAATGAATAAATAAGAAATGTTCAGGGCTGTTATAAAGGTTAAAGTTTTTTAGAAAGGAAATCTCACTGAAGAAGATAAGCAACAGAGTGTTGATGGGAAAATAAAGGATTACTTAGCTAACATGCAATAGTTTAGATTTCTTGTAAAAATAGAAAAAAAACAAAACATTTAGCACAATAAGTGGGGCAGCAAACAGCAGAAAGACCTGTAGCCCAATTTATGTAGCTTACAACAAAAAATAATCACAGATCCTACAGAGGCATTACAGATACTTTGGAAATTTTCACGGACATTTGCATAAAGGGGAAGAACGGGGAAGCCAAGATAAGGTACAAATGAAAATATTCACGGAACAGTTTATTATGCCAAGTTTATGAGAAAATGACTTGCAACAATTAACTATGATAGGAAGAGACAGCATAAAAATAGTCATGCATAAAAAATGGAAGCCTCCAAAAAAAAATACATGATTCCTTTGGAATTTTGGACATTAAGAAGAAAGTGTATGCTAAGAACACACTTTAGATTCATCGTCATATAGCCCCACTTAAGTTTTAATACTCACTAAGAGAATGGCAAATTGTTACCAAAAGCAACAGCTATGGCAGCTGTTTTAAAATAATGATCCACAGCAAAGCACAGTTAAAGACCCACCCACAGTACCAGTGTTTTCTTAATGTAGAGAAAGCATTCAACATAGCCAGATGAAAATGGCAGCATTTGAGTTCCCCGGTCTAATGTTAATAAACGAAGGGTCAAAAGCAAAAATTGAAGGTGGGGGAGTTCCTCTCTGACAAGCTGCGTTTAGAAAGAGAAGATCAGAAAGAAATGTCCTTTCTCCACGGTTATTTGCTTTACATTTGAAATTACTGTCAAACATAAGGAAAGCACAAATTCAAGGATGCAACTGATATGGTACTGAGGAAAAAAGAACTTTATTTGCAGATTATATTTTATACTCCATAAATCTAGAAAAGAATATTTTGATGTTGTGGGTAATTTTGAAGCAGATTCATATCTTTCCTGGATATAAAATAAATGAAGATAAAACAAAATATAGCAGTGAACTATGAACCTATGTACAAATTGGTTATGTAACATCCATACTTATTAGGACACTATGAAATACCTAGAAACAATTAAAAGGAATTTTGTTATGGCAGCTAAAGATGCGCGAGAACAAACAAAAGACAATACAAAAATTGAGAATAATGGAAGCTCTTGATAATGGAAATGGATAGAAAGATTCAAGCAGTGAAAAATGTTTTAGTCCTCAGTCTTTTGCACAGGTCAGGAATATTTTAATTAACCAGAGTAGAAGATGTGGATGATGAAGAGTTGAAATCTGGAAGGGGAAGATACAAGCCAAGTGGAACAAGAAAATTCTTACCACAGAACAAGAATAGTTTATGGACACCTCATTTGACGGGGTATTTTACAGCTATGCTGTTAAAGGTTCATAGGCAAGTACTAGACTAGCTGCCCTTGCTAGCAGTTTTGAGCTTTGCCAGTTTCCCTTTTTCACCTCAAAAATCAACCTATCCCATTTAGAGACTGACCTTACCCATCCCATGGTTGGTATGGCTCCAGTTTTATATATATATATATATATATATATATATATATATATATATATATATATATATATATATATATAAATAAATAAAATCCTTAATGAGAATATCACAGAATTTGAGGGGACCATGCAAGAGATAAAGCATTTAGGGGCTGCTTGCCCATTAATAGTATAGGGGGCAGTACTGGGATAAATTTTCCATTTCCCCATCCATCAATCTAATCTGTTCTTGAATATAAGCAGGGATGAACTCTGGTGTATGTGAATGAGGAAGTCAGTTCCAGAACAGCAGTAGCCTCCGTATGATACACCAGTCCCTCCAACCCATTCTATTAATGTTGCTGAATAGGTCTAGATCACTTGACTTAGTATTTCGGATAATATACAACTTGCTGATGTACAATAAATCCATCAGTACTGGGTCAGAGGATGCCTTGTATGCCAGACACATCACCACTTAGTCTGCAGAATATAAAGTAGAGTAACAGGGCTTTGAGTCAGTCCACATAGGACATGTTTGGGCCTTCTATCCGTTTAGCAAGGTATCTCTGTGGACATTCCATTTGTTGATGTGCCTAGGCAGATACATGCCAATGAGGGATTATACTCTATAAACTGGCCTAATGAGGGCAATGACACCCCTAGATGTTGACATGATCCCTTTGTTTATAAGCTATGCAGTAGGACGTTCTTACAACAATGGACACAGGTTGGTCAAGTTAGCATATTGTCCACAAGTTCACAAATCCAAAGTAACTGTTACAGCTCACATACATAACTCAAGTAGATCATATCAAAAGTGGAAAAGGATGATTATGATAACGACGGAGTGAGGGATCAAGAGATAAACACAGACTAGGATTTAGGATGCAAAGTCTTAGAGAGAAAAAACACCTATACAGAAGACTATATTTATAAGGAAGCAGAAGTATTTTTAGAACCAAGTCAGCATGGGAATGAAGAAGATTTTACCTATAGGGATCGCATCATGTAAAATAAGCAAGGGGAGGGGATATAATTTATTGAAAGATATTAGCAAATGAACCAAGGCATTGACAGCAAATAACTCAGACAAAAAGGTAACAATGTGTGATGATGCTAAGTAATGTGTGATGAGGCTAAGCAAAGTTTAGACTCCAGGTTAGGGAATGCCTTGCCTCATCAAGGATTGATTTTGGAGTATAAGCAAAGAGAAGGGACAAGGAATACTATAACTGGTAATATTAGTTAAAGGTGGAACAAATGCTGCAGTAAAAAATGGACAATTAGTGGAGTGTATAGCATACTGCATGATAACTATATTAAGAAACTACCGAAAAGTGCCGACTGCACACAAGAAATATATTATACAGAATAGATCAGAAAGAGATCAAGACAACTGAAAGGCAATTTACAAAAGGACCAATGGGAATAAATCTGCAGTGCTCCCACGTACAAAAAAATTCCAGGTTTAAGATTTTACATGGAAGTATATGCATTGGTATTTCTGTTACCTAAGTAGAATTCACATGACTTTCTTCAGGTGGATAATAAATGCTGGATATTTCATTAGCAACAGAGAAGTACCTAGGAACATGTTTTTTGGGAATATAGACAGCTGCCAGATTTTAAAAATTTCCTGCATGGGAATAAAGAAATCTTGAAGAACACACAGGTGTAAGGAAATTTTATTTTCAGATGAGCATATGACAGAGTGCCTAGAGAGGAGTTATGGTATTGTATGAGGAAGTCGGGAGTGTCAGAGAAGTATAAGTGGTACAGGATATGTACGAGGGTAGGGTGACAGCGGTGAGAGTGACGGATGTGTTTAAGGTGGAGGGGGGATTACATCAAACAGCTCTGAGCCCTTTCTTATTTGCAATGGTGATGGACAGGTTGACAGATGAGATCAGACAAGAGTCTCCGTAGACTTTGATGTTTGCAGATGACATTGTGATCTGTAGTGAGAGTAGGGAACAGGTGGAGGAGACCCTGGAGAGGTGAGATATGTTCTAGAGAGAAGAGGAATGAAGGTCAGCAGGACTAAGAATATGTGTGTGTGAATGAGATGGAGGATATAGGAATGGTGAGGATGCAGGGAGTAGAGGTGGCAAAGTTGGATGAGTTTAAATACTTGGGCTCAACAGTTCAGAGTACTGGTGAGTGTGGAAGAGAGGTGAAGAAGAGAGTACAGGCAGGATGGAGTGGGTGGATAAGAATGTCAGGAGTGATTTGTGACAGACAAGTACCAGTAAGAGTGAAAGGGAAGGTCTACAAGAGGGTAGTGAGACCAGTTATGTTATATTTGTTGGAGACAGTGGCATTGACAAAAAGGCAGGAGTCAGAGCTGGACGTGGCAGAGTTAAAGATGTTAAGATTTGCACTGGGAGTGACGAGGGTGGACAGGATTAGGAAGAAGTCTATTACAGGGTCAGCCCAGGTTGGAAGGTTTGGAGACAAAGCCAGAGAGGCAAGATTATGGTGGTTTGGACATGTTGAGGAGGGATGCAGAGTATACTGGGAAAAAGATGCCAAGGATGAAGCTGCCAGGCAACAGGAAAAGAGGAAGGCCTAAGATAAGGTTTATGGATGTGGTGAGAGAGGACATGCAGGTGGTTGGTGTGACAGAGCAAGATGCAGAGGACAGGAAGAAATGGAAACAGATGGAGCAGCTGAAAGAAGAAGATATAGGATAAGAATTGCTTACAAATAGCAAAGCCTTATCAAGTTTAAAGATACTGACTGCCAAATAAACAAACTGTTACTAGGAAAAATCCATACCCAATGAAAATGCTTTTCTAGATACTTAAAGATAGATAAAAGAACTGGGGGCAGAATTTTTAAAAAAGGAAGAGCACATTTCATACAAATAACTTAGTTGAAGCATTTTATTTATGCAAAATGATGTTCAAGAGGAATAAGAATAAGATTTTAAGGAAGGCAGGTATCGAGCAATTTATGTAATGCTGCAGTGAATTGTCATAAAGAAATTGGTTAAGTTAATTTCATGACAGCAATGTAAATGCCCGTTTCAAGTTTTTTTCTAATATATGTAAATCTATGCTACAGCTTTAAATCTGATAACGTATATTAAAGATGTTTTTAAAAACGACTGGAAGCCATTGCGTCCATGTGTGTGGGGGGTACTGAATGCAACTGCAAAAAGTTATAGGTAATGTTGGCAGTGTTGATTTGTTTTAACAGGCTATGTTCCACAAACCAATCATGGACTTATGTTTTAGCACTGTCAGTCTTCTGGAACTACCTCAAAATGAAACCTTTGAGTGAACTCAATTCCAAAATCAGTCTGGTTCTAAAAATGAATGAGAAGTTATGTACCTACCATAACGTTCCATGTTAGTTGTTGTCTTCTTCTCGCCTTCTTTCTTCCTGGATGGGTTCGGAGCCAATCCTCGGCTCCAACTCGGCCTATACTAAAGCTCGAGAGATATTTTTACCGGCTCGAGGCTACCCTGTATCCCACAATGCTAGGCGCTAACTACCCAGATCTCGTTTGATAGCTAATATCATAGCAGTTCTGATCTCAGAACAAAGGAGAAAGAGGAACACCTCTATATATATATATATATATATATATATATATATATATATATATATATATATATATATATATATATATATACACACACACACACACACACACAACATACCAAGAAAAAGGCAACCATGGGTGTCCAAGCTGGGATGAAAGAAGGCCCAGAAGAATCCTTTCGGTCTGTCCAGGCTAGGGGGTTGGAGGGTGGGACGCAAGAAAGAAGGCGAGAAGACAACTAACATGGAATGTTATGGTAGGTACATAACTTCTCAATGTTAAGTTGTCAATCTCGCCTTCATTCTTGCTGGATGGGACCGCATCTCTAGCACCTCAACCCTGGGTGGCTCATCGGAACAGACTCTTGAGGACGGTGGAACCAAAGTTAGCTCGGCTTCTGGAGGCCATGTCCAGTTTGTAATGAGAAATAAAGGTATGAGGAGAGGCCCATGTGGCTGCCGCACAAATGGAGTCTATAGGCAACCTAGCCTGAAAGGCTATTGTCGTAGCTAAGGCTCTAGTTGAGTGGGCTCTAGGTTTTGAAGGAAGTTCTTGACGCCTCAGTTCACAGATGAAAGTAATCACAAAGGCCAACCATCTAGAAAGGGTAACTTTGGAAACTGGAAGGCCTTTCTTCCCTTCCGCATAAAACTGGAAGAGCTGCTCAGATTTCCTAACTTGCTTGGTTCTATCCAGGTAGTAATGGAGTTGACGGTGAACATCCAAAAAATGCAACTTTTGTTCCGCTCTGTTGGAGTAATTAGGGAAGAAAACTGGGAGATAGATGGTCTGGTTTAGATTTGCCTCAGAAGATATCTTGGGTAAAAAAGATGGGTTAGTTCTGAGGGACACTCTATCTTTATGGAAAACCAGATAAGGAGGACGAACACAAAGGGCGTGAAGTTGAGACTCTCCTCGCGGAAGTTATGGCCACTAGAAATAGAGTTTTCCATGAGAGTAACTTCAAGGAACAGGAAGCCGCAGGTTCAAAGGGAGGGAGAATCAAGGACGTTAAAACCAGATTCAAATCCCACTGTGGTGGAGGATCTCTGATCGGGGGCTTAAGTAAAAAGATACCTTTAAGGAAGGCTTTACAAAATTTATGGGACATAACAGTGGAGTCCGACAAGCCAACATGAAAATTTGAAATGGCCGCTAACTGAACTCTGATAGTGGACGAAGAAGAACCTGATTGAAAAAATTCGGCCAAGAAATCTAGGACTGATTGGATAGGTGCCGTGAAAGGATCCATGTTTCTAGTCTCTGCCCAGAAGGAGAAACATTTCCATTTGCTAGCATAAATCCTCCTGGTAGAAGATTTGTGGGAAGCTAGAATGATGTCACGCACCAAATGGGAAATAAAGGGAAGCCTGGCTAAGGTTGGAAGTGGAGCAACCAAGCTGTGAGGTTGAGAGAGGGGAGGGACTGGTGCAGCTTGCCCGACTGATGGGTCAAGAGATCTGGCACTGGGTCCAGATGCCAGGGCTGCTCCAAGAGGTAACGATGCAGAAACGGAAACCAGATTTGTCGAGGCCAGTAAGGGGCAATGAGGATCATTGTGGATCTCAATGCGGTAGCTTTCTGAATCAACTGAGTGATTAATGGAAAGGGGGGAAAAGCGTACAGAAGACCCCGGGGCCAATCGTGGACTAGAGCATCTCTGGGGGGGGGGGGGTGGCCGGGAAGAGGGAAGAGTGAAGAAGTCGTGGCACTAGCTGTTTTGAGGTGTTGCGAAAAGATCGCAGCAAGGCTGACTCCATCTTCTGAAAATCTTTTCCACTACTGACTGCTTGAGAGACCACTCGTGCGGCATGAGAATGGCTCTGCTCAGCCTGTCCGCTATGACGTTGGACTTCCCGGGGATATGCGTTGCTATCAGAAACCGCTGAGAAGAGATTGCCCACTGCCAAAGTCTGAGTGCTTCTCGACACAAGGGATAGGACTTGGTTCCGCCCTGCTTGTTGATGTACCACACTACGGACATATTGTCCGTCTGAACTGCAATAGTCTCGATGGGAAGATAGTCCTGAAGGGTGCGCAACGCTAAAAGTACTGCTCTCATCTCCAGGACATTTATGTGCAGGTGGCACTTGAAAGGTTGCCATGTGCCCTGGACTGTCCTGCCCTGAAAATGCCCCCCGCACCCGATCAGGGAGGCGTCCGTTGTCACCGTAGCAACCGGGGGGGGGGGCAAAGGGTCTGCCCTGAATGACTTGAAGGGAGACCATCCACCAAGAAAGGTGTTTCTTGCATGACTGGGTGATTAAAATGCTGTGTGACATTGGAAGCTGTTGAAAAGACCACTGGGAAAAAAGCATCCACTGAAGGATCCGCATGTGAAAGCGAGCTAGGGGAAGTAACGTAATGGCTGCTGCCATGAGACCTAAAGTCTTCAGTACAAACCTGGCCTGGATTCTGTTGCTCTGAAGAAGGATGTGAACGTGTCCGCGAATATCTGAAATTCTCTGTGCAGTTAGTTTTGCGGACAGTTCGGCTGTATCCAATATGGCGCCTATGAAAGTAATAGACTGACAAGGCGACAAAGCAGACTTTTCGAAATTTATGGAGATACCTAGCTCTTTGCAAGTTTGAATGGTGTAATCACTGAACTGAAGAAGTTGACGCCTGGTGGTGGTGGTAAGGAGCCAGTCGTCCAGATATGGAAACACCTGGAATCCTTGACGTCTGATGAGCCGTGACCACTGCCATGCATTTGGTGAACACTCGGGGGGGTTGTAGTGAGACCAAAGGGCAGGGCCCTGAACTGGTAATGACTGGCCCCCAGCCGGAAGCAGAGAAACCTCCTGGAGCGCCTGTGCATCTTGATGTGGTAGTACGCATCCTGAAGGTCTATAGAGCACATCCAATTGTCCTGACCCAAAAAGGGTAGGATGGACTGTAGCGTGACCATCCGGAACTTCGTTCTTTGGACAGACCTGTTTAGCCTGCTGAGATCCAAAATTGGTCTCCAGTCCCCTGTCTTTTTTGGTACCAAAAAGAACTTGGAGTAGATTCCGGATCCTTGCTGGTCTGCTGGGACTGGTTGGACGGCACATTTTCTTAGCAGTTTTGAGATTTCTAATACTGCTTGTTCCCTTAGACCGGGTGGAACATCTGGAAGGGGCCTTTTTGGCTGTGTTGGGGTGTGGGCAAAGGGAATTTCGTAACCCTCGGATATGATCGACCGTACCCATCTATCTTGGGTGAGGGAAAGTCAGGCTTCTGGGTACAGTGATAATCTTCCCCAGACTGCCTCAGAAGGCAGACAGTCGGGCAGCTTCTCAGGGATGCTGGAAGGGCTGGCCAGAGACCGCTTCTCTGCTACCCTGATTCTGCGGATCCCATCTGCCCCTAGGGCGGCTTCTGTTATTGTTCCCCCCCCCCTGCCTCTAGAGGGGAACTCACCTCGTGAGTCAGGCGCGACTCCCTGTAGTTTGCGAAACCACATTTTTCCAACCTTCTGACCCTTAGGGTATGGTCTAGACGGGGAGGAAAAACAGACTCCAATGGCAGAGAGAGTCTTGCCATCCTGTTCGCATCTGGTCAAAGTATCCTTCACCCGAGGTCCAAACAACGCTGAACCATCAAAGGGGGAGTTAGAGAAGGACGCCTTGAAGGGGTCAGCAAAGTTACAAAGCCGCATCCAGGCGTGACGCCTTAAAGCCACGCCTGTGCCTGCAGCCCTACTCGCCCCATCAGCCGCATAGGAAATAAGCTGCATGGAGGAGTTAACAATAGAGTTCAGGGTTGCCAGCTGGGAGTTGATTTTGTCTTGAGACCCCGCAGCTGTTGGATCCTGTAAAGTATCACCCATTTCTTTGAGCATGTCTCTTTGAAGGCAGGTGAAATTACACAAGTAATTCAGCGACCGCATGGTAAAGGTCGCTGAAGAAAACATCCGCTTGCCATACCTATCCATAGTCCTAGACTCCTTAGGAGGATGGATCAGTACTGAAGGATCAGCCAGTTCCTTCTTCGTGGCTGCTGCCATCACCATGGCATCTACAGGGACACCCTTGGTTAAAAACTGCTTATCAGAAGGGGCTGTGATAAATTTTGAAGGCCTCCGTGGGGTAGGTTCCATCGTGTCAGGGGCCGTCCATGCCTTCCGTGCCACCACTTCCATGAGGGGGTCAAAGGGTGGAGACACCCAGGAGGTGGAAGGGCGAGAACCAAAAGCCTCTAGGTAAACCGACTCGTCCTCTGAAGGATTGAGGGTAGACCAGTTCCCCCTCTGCTTGAGGATCTCAAGGATGTCAGAAAAGGAGACATCCTCAGAGGGGGACCGTGGGGACCCTTCCGACTCATCCAAGTCGGTATCGGATGTGACAGACTCAGGAGAGTCCACATGCTTCCTCTTGCATTTCCTTTTCAGTGGGGGCTCCCCTGACGGATCAGGGGAGGCCTCGGAAGAGGAGGATGCTCCCAATGGGGGCACCTGAGCTGTTGGATCTCTGCGGTCGGGGTCGAGAGGATGGGTAGAGACCGTAGCAGGCACAACAGTGGGCGGAGCTGAGGGAGCTGACCATGGAGCAGGCACAGGGGCCAGCACACTCCTCGACCTCAAAAGCACCCCTGTCAGGCAGGGAAGAAGTCCCGGCTCCGAAGAGATAAGGACCCCTCCCGGCACCAAGAGGGATGGCTTTGAGGCCGATCTCTGGAACGAACTCACCTGCGCCGAGGCTCCGAGAGGGAGAACGGGGTCTGATGCCACTCACCCCCTCGGAGCCAACGAGGGAGTCCCAGCACCCAGATCCCTTCAAGGATGGAACCATGGAAGAGATTGGAGCCAACGATGGAGCCGAAAGGTGAGGTATCGGCTCCATGTCGACGGTCTCAGCTCCCACGAACTCTGGCTCAGAGGAAGAGTCGGAGGAGGAATCGACAATGAAATGGGGATAGCTGCTGTCTGATGAGAAGGGCTCTGAAGCATCTGGGCCAGTGCCTGTGACTTAAGGAGTCTGCTAACTACCCGCTCGAGGTCATGTTCCGAAAGCCTGGAACACCGAGAGGAATGGGACTGATGGCTCCGCTCCGAAAGCAAGGGAGCTCTCGGAGCAGAGTGGATTGACTCCAAAGAAGGAGACCTGGAGCGCTTACGGCTTTGCAGATGGTTCCGACGCAACAATCGGAGCCGACTGGGTCTTGGTAGCATCGGCTCCGGCAGGAGCTGACATAGGAGCACTAAGAGCACCACTAGTCGAAGGCTCGGTTCGTGGAGCAGACGGT